>NC_133581.1:8826967-8966402 GCF_964106895.1 Numenius arquata
AGTATCCTAGAAAACTAGTACACTTCTAAGATGGTGCCTATTAAAAAAACACAGGACAATCTCTCAAGAAGAGAGACAATTACTTGAAACAATCACTCCAACTTCCTACTGAAGTTTTCCTGAAGTGCATTTTCTTTAATTATTAAATTTCTTGAATTATTAAACACCATCTAACTCCAAGTACAGTAGCATCCAAAGTTTGACAGGTACAAAACGGGAGTTTTCCCTGACAAACTTAACAGTGACACTCAAGCCTGTAAGATCTCCACCTGTAAGACTGACATCAGCTCATGTAAACACCTCTTGACATCAGAATACACTAACGAACCTTTTGCTCAAGTTAACATGGAGAGTTTAGGTGACCCACACTGGGCTACTTCAAATTAGGAATATGAATAAAAATGCATTTCTTTTATAATGGTGTTCTATTGCTGTAGGTATGATCAAAAGCATTTCTGAATAGTCAGGGCACTTACACATTTTCTTAAAGGTTTGCTATCGATACTAAAAATGACATTTAAATGTCCTTGGTGCGTTGACTTGCCCAGCGCTGTAGAATCCTCCTTAAGAAGACTGAAATGTATTTGGTTTTGTTTTCCAACACCACACTACACATGAAAAGTGCTCCTACACACACTCTCTGTTAACTGATGCGATCCTCGTATTCCAAATCCATTCTTCAAGAAATTGTAAATCTAGTGCTAAAAACTGTATTCCTCACTGAAATTGAAGGCTAGTTTACTATTACCAAAATATCGCTTCAAAAAAATAAAATGTTGGCCAACCTGATGGAACTGAAAAGTGATTTCTTTCGTCAGAATGCGCTATGTACCTCAGCCTGGGCAAGAAGCCAGCTTCTATCCTGGAGATCTGATTTGGTTTGGCCCTCTCAAACAGTAACTTTTTGTTTAATGAAGCATTAAATCATTATCGCAAAATTACAAAGGTCTTAACAGTCTACTTCTATACTCATCAGAACTATAATGGTAATGATGGAAAGAAAAACTGATGAATGTGATCAAGAAAACATGTAACAAGCAGAAAACACAACAAGCATTTATCAAAGAAATATCTCAAACCAGAATAAAGTAAGCAACAGTAACTATTTCACTTTCGAAAGGTTTCCTAGAAGTATCTTACCTGTCATTGACAAACGTCCAGGCCATTTGAACCAGTTTTTGAATTTTATTTTTGTCTCCTGAAAATCAATCAGAAAAATTGTAAGAAATAAAGTTATTACAAAGGACAAACTGCAATAGAATACGCTTGCACTGTTAATGTAAATTAAGGTCTGAAAATTAATAACAGCTATTACTTGCTCACCCTGTAATATTTTACCTTTGAGTTGTTTGGCATATTTAAGAAGAAATTGGTATGGATGTTCCACTTGCAAATCAAACTTTATTGTTTGCAGTAAGATTCTTTCAAGGACCATCACTTCTTCCTAGAAAATGTAACAAGGTAACCAAATATTATTCCTTCTGTTACTCACAAATATTTTATGCTGGTATAAAGCATGACTACAGAGCATCTCCAGGCAAACATGTTTGTCTGCTTTTGCTTGGTTTGTCTCCAAGGAGAACACACAACTCTCCAACTTCAAACATTTTAAACCCAGATACTTTATTTTCACATTTGAGGCAGGAGATGGGATGTAGCATTTAAAATTCCTTTTCCTCCATGGAGGAAAGAACTGAACCAGATACAGCATGAAAGTGCCAAATATACAAACTCACAACAAAAAGAGAAGCTCTCACCACATTTCGCTCCCAAGTTTCAGATCCTTCTGCTATTTATAATAAGCAAATTTTGAGAGAAGCATAGTCTAAGTCAAATACTCTAAATAGGAAACCTCTCAATACTTTGAGATGTAGTTCTCTCACTTGACGTCAGATTTGCCATTAATTGCTTCCTAAAATGACATTAAAACTGTCAAATATGATTTATGCCTTGATGACATTTCTAGCTCTGACTGGAATCACTCAAATTTACTTTAATTGCAAAATAACATCAGAATTTACATGAAATCAAATGTAAACTTTTTATACAAACAATTATCCCAGTAGGCTCCCAAAGCTACTTGCATTAGCAATAATTATTTTCATAGTTACCTATCACATTACCCAAAAGAGCCATAAATGCACGCTCAACATATAATTTAATTTAGAAGAACTGAAAATCAGCCAATGCTCTAATGAACGTATGTCACTTTGCTGGAGCACAATAGGATGAAATCAACTTCAACATGAGTATTTTTACCTTTGGATCATCTCCAAACTGTCCAAACTGTACATCATTTAGCAAGCTACGAGCTGTTTTAATTATATCTTTACATTTCTTAGGTGTTTCTTCAACTTTTCCTGCCAGGAAGAGACAGCAGGCTCCTGTCACCTAAAAAAGAAAGTGCTTTCAAAAGCTTGTCTGTGTGTACATATGCAATACGGTATAGCACTGTACAAAAGCACTGCCAGCTTCCATTAACAGTTCTGTTGAAGTTTCCCAGGTAAGACTTAATAGGCATATTAATTTCTGATTTTATTAGAGTGTTAAGCTTTTGCTTTCTCAGAGGAAAAATACAGAATTTGGAAGACTGTCTATTTTATACAAGTTTGTTTCAAGGTCAGAAACTGAAAGCAGAATTTGTACTGGTTCAGCATTGTCTGTCAAGCAGTTTGAAGATGGTATACACTGTTCTTTTTAGCCAATACAGAAGCACTAGAACTACAGCTGTTACTCTTTCTAAAGAATAGTATCAGCAAGACATAACTGCAACGTCAATATAAATATGTTTCTAAGCATAAACAGAGATGTGTAAACAAGCAAGAATAGCGTATTTTAAGCTGTAACGATTAAAAGATAAAATACTTATTTTTCATCATTCAGAGCAGTGGACGGCAGGAGTATCCAAGTGACTTATCACCATTTCAAATAGTCCTTGCCTAGTGCAATCACTGTATTAAGTCATCAATATTGTAAATACTTACATATCTTGGGAATTGTTTGAAGGAATGAAACATATAAAACCGATGGAAATAAATTATTCCGGTTGCTAGGGTATCATAATGTCTGTGGTGCAGAATAAGGACTTTCAAACAGGGCATAAGAGAGATTAAAAACCAAACGTGCACAAAGGAAAAGATACATTCTGCTGTGTCAAGTACCTCAAGTAACCGTCCGTTCAGTGACCAGTTAGAAAACAGAGCAAGTAAAACAGGAGCTTCAGGAAAAAAAAGCCACACACCCTCTCTGAGGCTGTGTAAATACTATGATTCAGCCCAGATGCAGTTGGTAACTAAAGGATTTATTGGAAGTGGCCAAAATCCCGATTAAGTTTATAGGAGGATCCACACAAGGTCATCCTCGCATTAAACCATACCTGCTTCAGAGAAGGTCAAAACCAGCAGTAGGTACATGAAGGAACAGAACAATTATTACTTCACATTAAAGTGTTGGTGTGGAGGAAGGTTACTAACTATTCACACCTACAAATGCAAATAATACCTCAACACGCTCCCTACTCTTCTCTTTAAGGAGTCAAGTAAAATCTCATCTTTGCTAGAATTTTATTAAACAAAGAACTGAGGACATTAAAAGAAGCACAGAATTACAGGAAGCAAAAAGTTTAAGTGGCAGTCTATGTGAGAGAAGGACAGCAGAAAGAACTTACTAATATTTACGAAGTTGTAAATCTCAACCTAAACAAACAAAAAACCCCCAAAACCACCAAAAAAAAAAAAACCACCAAAAACAAAGAGGGAGGAGGGAGAAGTCAAAAGCTTCATATGCAAAATATACAGAAAAATGAATGCAAAATTTGAGAAGTTATGTAATAAGAGACCATGTTCATGTTATAAGAGACCAAGTCTGATAACTGTCAAAAATTATTCTTAATTGGCAAGCCTAAATCACCTTACTTCTGTGGTGCCAAAGGGGTTCAGTTAAAACCTTGTTTACCCACTGAATGGACAGAAATGATGTAGGAACACATTACAACAAAAGACAATCTCAAAAACGATTTTTGATTAATGATTAAAAAACACTTGAGTGGCTAACTAAGCACATAACACCATTTCTTGTACGTTTCATTCTGAAAATCCCCATTCATAAAGACATTTCATGCCAACATGAGTCGAAAGGATACAGCCCTAAACGTGTTCCCACGTCAAATATGAACCTAGCCCCCTCCCTGCGGTATCGTGCCTCAGTGGCTGGATCAAGCCCTTCTAGCTGCGACGGTGTATGTGCCAAGTCTTTCTTATCCCAGTACCAACATGGCTTTGTATGGTCCAGGTTTGCCAAGTTTACAGAAGGGCTGGAATTTTCTTTGTTCTCCTTCATTTATTAAAACAGAATTGTTCTTGCTTTTGAAGTTTTCAAAATGGAAGTCTTCAGATAGTCACTTCAGAACCTTTAAGAAAAGAAAAACAAAAAAGGGATTTCTTTATAAATGGAGGGGACTTCCCCCCCCTTCCGTTCATGCTCAAAGATGAGTAAAGAGGAATAGTATTTACCCTTGCCTACTAAAAGGGACTTTTTCCATGCTCAAAGACAAGTAATATTTCACCTTGCCCTTATCGCCCCCAAATACTGCAAATTCAATTCAAAGAAATAGAGGTTATCTTTGCCATTAGCTGTTTAATAAAGAAACTTAAAGAATGCATTATCAACAGTATCTGCTACTTCTTAATAGAGTAACTTCAGCCTACTTTGTCCACAAAATAAGGAAAAACAATTCAGTGATGGTAGCAGCAAGATACGAAAAGTTGGAGGGGAGGACTGAAATCAACTCACTACTCATATAACTACAAAACACATTCGTTAGGTCACTCTCAACGGCAACGGAAATACCCAGTTGGTCTCCCAAATATCCCTGGGTGGTAGGACAGCAGCAACCACTTGGCAAAAAGCTTTGTAAAGTGGTCTGTACTTGTATTACTTGAAGAAAAAATTAACAGAAGAAGTGTTCTTTCACATACCAAGATTAAGACAAATTATGTAGGATAAGGTGTCATCTAAAATCATCCCCAAAACAAGGCAGTTGATTACACTCAAAGAGTGTTCTACTTTCCTGTACCAACCAGCACTTCACATATGTATATTTACATCACAAAGCTCTGTGGATGACCTTCTGGTGTTTGAGTTATGACTGATGTTCAGTCATGACTCAATTTGAAGACAGAATGGAGACTGTCTTGCCGCCTTTATTTCTTTCAGGCACAAAACTATTCTTACTGTAATCCAATAAGCTACAGATACTACACACAAATTCCGACAGTCACCTGCAAAGGTTTGCATAACAAATAGTGACTAACATATGACGCAATATATTTGCTCTAAGCAAAACAGTCCAAGGAAGATCCAAACTTTAAACTCTTTAAATTAAGCTGTTAATTTTCCAGATGTTTCCCTTCCGAAAATGGAAGATCACATGAACTGCCAGAGAAACTATGCCTGCAATCAACGTCTTGCTTCAAGACTTCAAGAACCTTCTCCTTTTTCAGACTGAACAAAACTGTCTTTGTTCCACATTGGCTTTGGAAGAACCTTCATAACTAATAGTACCAGCAGCAGACCAATCCAAACTCCGTCAAGAATAAGTGAAGGCTTACTTAAAACTATTTCCAGAGCTAACAAAACAGCTCTCTGCCACAACCACACATTCCCATCATATTTATCAAGAAAACGCTCTTTTTATAACTTTTATGGTTCTTCATCCTTACAAGCTTTTTTTTTTTTTTTGCTTCCTAGCGCTCTAAACAATTTAAAAATCCAATTAACGCTAAAATCGCCGGAAGCACCGAAAGCTGCTTCTATACGCAGTGAGACCACTTCCGAATACAAAATCAGGAATAAAAACTATCAACCCGAAAACATCCTAAACTAACCACCTCAAGCATCTCAACGCAAACCGTAACAACGGGAGAGAATAACGCACCTTTTTCTCCTGCCTTTTTTTTACGCACCCCATTAACACACGCAAGATTTCAGGAACTGGATCTCAGCTTTTTTATCTCCTACCTTAGACGGATCAGCCGACCGTGAGCCCAGCTCCGTTCCCTACAGCCCCCAAACTGGCGAGGGGTGTTCAGCTCCTCCCAAACCCGGCCCGCCCGCCCGCCCGCCCGCCCGCCGCAGACGAGCCTGCCGGTGCCCGGGGAGGCGCTCGCTCCCCACCCCAGACTCCCTGCTCCCTTCCCCTTTTCTCCAGGCCCCGGTTCTCGCCAGCGAGCGGCCCGGGAGGGCGGGAAGCCCCGGCAGCCGTCGCCCCGCGGCCCCACGCCGCCGCGGCGCACTCACAGGCCAGGCATAGGCAGAGGGAACTCCACCGGAGCGCGGAGCCTCTAACGACGGCGCAGCCTGCGCGCCGCCATCTTGGGAGCCAGGCCAGGCCGCTCACTGCGTCATCACGTCAGCGTCGCAAAGGGCGCCCCTGCTACGGAGCAGCCAATGAGAAACAGCATCCCCCCACCCCTCCAGCCAATCCCATCTCCTTCAGCAGCTGTGAAGCGCGAGGAGCAGGCGGGCAAGGTGCTCCCGTCGTCTTGGAGCAGGCCAATCGGAAAGCCGGAAGGAGAAGATTGCAAGTCGTAGAAGCCAGTAAGGAGCCGAAGGCATGGGTTAAATCTCAGCCAATGGGGGAGCGGCCATGTTTTTTTTTTTTTTTTAAAGGAATAGTCACTAGGGATTGGCTGTCATGGGGCCCGGAGGGGGTGGGGCCTTCCGGCTGGGCCAATGGCGGCGGAGGGGCGAGGGAGGGGGGTGGGGTTGGGAGTGCAGGGCTGAGGGGAGCCCAGCCACTGCCGCCGCCTCCCCAACCCGCGGGCAGCGGCGTCCGGTGCGGGGGGCTCGGTCAGGCTCCGCCGCCGCTCCCAGCAGGCGAGGCCAGAGCCGCCGCCGCCGCGCGGGAGGTAAGGCCGGGCCTTGCCAGAGGCCCCCCCCCCTTCCCCTCCTGCCTGAGCCAGTGGCCCCTTCGCCAGGCCCCCCATCCCCTCAGCCCGTGGTGGGGCCCGGGCCTTTCCCCCTCAGCCTTCCCATGGGGCCTGGCCCCACTGCCGCCTCCCTTCCTCCGGGAGGCGCCGCTCTTCCCAGATACGCCCTTTCCCCACCGCCCCGGGCCCAGGCCTCGCTGCCCCCCACCCCCGCCTGAGGAGGGGGGGGGGAAGCGGCCGTTACCCCACGCGCGGGGCGCCCCCGCGCCACGCCCCTCCGCGTGAGGGGGGCCCCCCTCACGCGGAGGGGCGTGGCGCGGGGGCGCCCCGCGCGTGGGGTAACGGCCGAGCGTGCGAAGGGGGTGACATTCGCGTTTTCACGCTCGTTTCCCTTGTCCCCATCCCCCCCCGCGAGGCTGAGCAGGAACCGGAGTAAAACAAATGGCTTAAAAACTGCTTTTCCCGTGATGTAATTCCTTTCTTTTTTTTTTTTTTTTTTTTTTTTTAAATGCGTGACACATTTTGAATACTCCCTACTTCTAGTCCTTCAGCTTTCCAGAAAGGCTCCTGTACCTCTGGCTCTTGGGAGGCTCAAGGAGCGTTTCTGCTGATATCTGGCACCTCAGGGTCCTCCTCTGGCAGGAAAAGAGCGCTCTGGTTTCTCTCCGTTTCTCCCCCAGTCTGAAACCTGCTTTAGTAAAGGGATATTAAACCTTTGGAGGAAAAAAGGTGGGTTTTAAAATTAGAATAAATCGTTTAAACTGTTTATCTATCGAGGGTGTTACTCCTGAAACCGCCTAGGTCTGCTGTTAAGGCCAAGCAAACCCTTCCTCATCGTTCTTCTTACCCAGCAACACTTGCTCAGAGTTGCTTAAGCTGAGGTTATGCTTTGCATTTGTCTTAATTCTTAGCAACTTCCTAAATTTTAAGTGGAGTTTGGGTTTTTACCCAAAGGCAATATTTAGCTGTTAGGACAAGCTCAGTTCTTTCTTTTGGAAGTTGTCCCTCACAGCTTAGTTCAAGGTTGGTCTTCTCCCAAGCTTGATGGAGATTTGGATGGACTTCTCCTTGGAACCTAAGCTAGCTCTTGAGAGAAAGTTTAAAGTGAATTGTCTTTCTCCCTTCTAAGGAAAAGTAACATAAGCACTTGTCTCTTCAGGTGACAGCTGTGTTCTGTGAATATTGGTACTAATGTTAACTTAATGTCTCACAAGTGTTTTCTGCTTTTAGTTGTTGTAAGCTTGTATAACTATAAAGTGGAACCTAGTATTTTGTAGGTGGGTAAACAGCTGTAGCATTCTGTGTGTCCATTATCTGGTTCCTGGTATAAAATAGTAAGCTAGTGTACAAGTTATTGGAGTGAATGGCATGATGGGCACAAAGGCGGGGGTGTTTCCAGATATTTTTGCTCACTTAAGCAATTTAATATGGTAGAAGTTCAAGTATGCCAGCTTGTGCTTTAATAGAGCTTTCAGTTATGTTTAGCAAGTTGGATTGAAATATATGTTGAACTACAGATGAAAATACTCCCATGGCATGGTGTGCCTAGAAATAGACTTAGAGTTTTGGGGGAAGAAATGCCACAAACCCTGAAATCATTTGTAATTCGTATGTTACTGTTGCCAGTTAGAGATGGCCTGATCTGTACATGAAAGTCAGATCTGAATCTTGAAATATTGTACATAATTTAAAAATAAATCACATAATGTCTCTCTGCAAAGGAAGGTATACATCTTAACGATATTTTTTTATTGTAATAAATATAACAAACTTGTGTATATCTGCTATATCTAAAGTATTACATACTTTATCGTAGTGGTGCTGGTTATAGTTAAACTGACATATTGGGTAGTTTTCAGCAAATAAGTCCTTTAGTGCTTGCTCTTTGAAAGAAAGTTACAGTTTGGGGGTGTTGGAGATCTCGGGGGATCTATATCTTTACTACCAGAATGTCATAGTGTTCAGTGCTTGTTAAAGGACATATCACGATGGCTGTGGTTTAAGCATCAAGGAGTTTTGGAGGCCTGTGCAGTTGTGTTAGCTCTGTGCTGATGAATGAAATCAGTGTGACTTGCTTCATTCTCAGTTAGGAGAAACACCTACTTTTCTTTGGGTTGTCTTAGATGTAGCCATTTTTCTTTGCCCTTTAGTATTTTGTGTTACCTTCAAATTAATAATTTCTTAACAGAAGTTTATATTTAATTTATGAAGCAGTCATGTATTTAGTATCTAACTAGGTTCAACTGCAAAAGGGGGGTGGGGAGGAGAATAAATGTCAAACTGGTGTATGTACTTTTTGTTTTTTTCAGTAGATCTAGGAGTATCTTGAGTATTCCAAGTCAGAATATTGTCAAGATGTGTTGTCTTTGATTGTAATTATAAGACTAAATGCCTTTGGAAGTTGCTTCCCAACAATTACCTCAATTTGTTGAAGTTGGTGTTTTTTCTAAGTGCATTAAATAAACATTTAGCTGTTTTTAGTAACTTCTTTTGATATTCTGCAATGTGGCTTCTTCTAGTATCAAAGTAATATTTATCTAATCTCCTAGTATCAAAGTAATATTTATGTACCATCATTCTTTCCTTAACTTAAAACCAAAATGGGATTAATGAAGGTTGTTCTCTGCAGGGTAGATGTATGCAGTGTGTACAGCAGTGGTTCGATTTTTCCCTCTTGTCCAGATGCTTTAGACTTGTGCTAATGTTGGCAAACCTGTGATGGTACAGCTTTTCATAGCAAACGGGAGATTATTAATTTAATTCTGACCGTCCTTTGCCAGCTAACTTACTAGAGACATTTCAGCTTTCTAGAATGAGTAATAATGTTTTAACCAAGACTACTAAGGATAAAATATGAGAAAGGACCACTCAAATCTAAATAAAGTACACTAGGAGTTCTTCATCATACCATAAAAATGCCCCTTTAGTGTTGTCTGCCTTTAGTCTTGCGTATTTGGAGCTAGGCTTTGAAGAGGCTTGTGTTGTAGTAATCAAAAGACAAGTTCAGTGCCCAAGAGTCTTTTAAGATTGCTTTGCATTCTTGCTCTTGCCCTTTCTCTGCTGTAACCTTCTTTGCTCTCTTTTTTTGTTTTTAGCCACTCTGCCCTACATTGGCTCTTGCCTGCATCTCTTCCACCAAATGATTATTCCAGTTTCTCTGTCTATTCCTGTTTGCCCTTTACCACTTCCCATACTGTTCAGCAAGTCTGCTAATGCTTTTTATTTTTTGAAGTAAGGAAGAATTAGCACCAAAGTCTTGCATTTCAATTCTGGGATCTGTTACCAGGCTAGAGCAGCAGACCTGTTGGCTACAGCAACGATTCCACCTGTCTTTCCAGCCCGGGCTGAAGCATGCTGAGATGTGAACGACTGTGCGTGAGATCAGTTTGATCTCCAATGAGTACACGCAGACAGGCGTTTACAGGCTCTGAAGCTGGCCACATCTAAGTAATACATAGGGCAAAAATAAAGCAAAAGACATGTTTCTGAGACTGTAACTGCTAATATCCTATTAAGAATCAAAATAGAATATAACTTCTCATTTTCGATTTCCTTTACTTTTCAGAAGGATTTTTTGAGCCCAAAGTTAAAGGCTGTTAAATATTAGAGTATGGCAGATTAGTATCTACTTCCTGTTTTATTTTATTCTTGGATGTCTTCCCAGTATCTGAATGAATTGGCTGACCTGTCCTGAAGTGCCTGAACAGCAGTGCTTGAACCACCATGTTTTTCAGCCAGTGTTTTAATGTAGGCCAAAATTATTTTTGTAGCTGAAAATGGACTGTAAACTCTATCAGTTCTTATAAGTTGCTTTCCAGTTGTTTCCGTTAAGAGCGTGAGCAACCTGCACTGAAAGGAGGGGAGTCCATCTCTGGGGCTCTTGTGTTAGCAGTCTGATTCTAGCCTTTTGCCTGTGGATCAATTTTTAGGTTTTACTTTTTATATATATTTGTATATACTTTAGGATATGATATACAGTGATGGAATTATGCAACTCTCAATAAAACTAAGTCTCTTGCATTACAAATACTGCCTGTATTTCTTAGTGAGTAGTTAATAGAAATAGCAGAATCTTCCTTTGTCTTTAACGCTTTATAGCACCAGCACCCAAAGTTTTTACACAGTATTGTTTTAGTGAAGTGGGAAGAGAATACGATGTTCCACTCCTGTGGGACCTCTGTTGATGGTCCAGTACCTCCCTTACGCTGAGTCTTGCTCAGTGTGCCCATACTGATGATAATTTAAGGAGATATGAGTTGCTTGGTTGCCACTGCCCCCTCGCCACAAAGTATGAGGTGCAGGCTGTTTCCTGCCCCTGCCACACTGCCTTGGGGGTTGGATTGTCTTTGTGGCCACTCTTGGAGCCTTTGGTTATCTTGATGACAAAGTTTATAGATGTAGCCACATAATAACTTCAAGTACTGAGAGAAGGAGCTTTTGGATTTATGAACTTTTGTATTGAAATATTTCTGACAAGAACTTCTGAAAGATGTAGCTTTGCAATTTTGCTTCTGGTATTCAAGTGAACAGTGGTTGGACCACTGTTGGTCCTAGTTTTATTCCCGGGGTACACCATTGTGACTGGCCTCCAACTGGACTTCATGCTGTTCATCACAACCTTGTGCAGCCAGCAGTGCAGCCAGTTTTCAGTCCATCTCACTGTCCACTTATATAGTTGGCACTTTATCAGCTTGCCTATGAGGATGTGATAGTAAATGGTGTCAAAAGCCTTACTAAAGTAGAGGTGAACAGCATCCACTGCTCTCCCATCAAGGTTACAAGGTTGGTCAGGCGTGACTTCCCCTTCATAAATCCATCCTGACTATTCCCAGTCCACTTGCCCTTTATAAGTTTGGGAATGGCTTCCAAGTTTACTTGCTTCAACAGCTTCTGTTCACTCACTACCGGTGAGGCCATACTGGAGTCCTGTGTCCGGTTCTGAGTTCCCTATTACAAGAGAGAGATGAAGCTACTGGAGAGAGTCCAGTGGAGGGCCACTAAGATGATTAAGGGACTTTCCTCTTATGAAGAAAGGCTGAGAGAGCTGGGACTGTTCAGCCTAGAGAAAAGAAGGCTCAGTGGGATCTCCTCAGTGTGTATAAATATCTGAAGGGAGGGTGCAAAGAAGGCAGAGCAGGCTCTTCTCAGTGATGCCCAGTGACAAGACAAGAGCAACAGGCACCAGCTGAAACAGAGGAGGTTCCTTCTGAACATCAGGAAAAACATTTTTGCTGTGAAGGTGACTGAGCACTTGCTGGTGACTGAGTCTCCATTCTTTGAGATATTCAAAAGCTGTCTAGACATGGTCCTGTGCAGCTGGTACTAGGTGGCCCTGCTTGAACAGGGGGGTTGGTCAATTCGACTTCCAGTGGTCTCTTCCAATGTAGGATTTTGTGAGATTGTTTTTTAAAAATTTGTTTAGATGTTTCTTTTCCTGATATTCTTGCACTGAGGAGAAGTCTTCCTTACACCACGTCTCAGGGCCTGGGATTCCTGAAGGCAGGTATTACCAATGAAGAAGGCATAGAGTACTGAAGTCTTTTTTCTGTTTTCTTTGTCAGCAGGTCCCCTGGTGGGGGTCCCCCTGCCCCAGTCAGCAGAGGCTCACACCTTGCATAGTCTTATCTTCCTTTAGCTGCTGATGCACCTGTAGAAACCATTCTTACTGTCGTCTTGTACTACTTGTCCCTTGCTAGATTCAACTGCAAGTGGGCTTTGGCTTTCCCAACCCCATCCCTGCATGTTCAGTGTCTCACTTCCTCTTGGGTCACCTGGCCCTGCTTCCACCTCTTCTGTTTCTTTGTTGAGTTTTGGCAGAAGCCTCTTGTTCATTCATGGAGGCCGCCTGCCGCCTTTGCTTAATGTCCTGCATACAGGGATGGACCGTTCCTGATGTCTTGATTTGAGGTATAACAGAACCAATCTTCTGTTTGGTAATTTTACTTTTCAGCTAAGCTAACTGAACTCTCTGGAATTAACAACATATTTTTCAGACAGTGTCAGCTGTTAGCAGAGATGATGCCTGATGTTTATAATTAATACCAAGGAATTATATGCAGAGAGGCTCTTGCATATACTTATTGCTATAACCAAGGTCAGCTAACTGTTATATGCCCTGTTAGAGGGTCAGAAGCAGAAAAGCATAGAGGGGTCACACCTGTGGAGAAGGGAGGAGCAGACAGGACAGGTGACCCAAAACTGACCAATGGGGTATTCTCTCCCATCTGCGTCACGCTCAGTGTAAAAGCTGAGGGATCACAGCATCAGCCCTCTTTTTTCAATGGCCGATATCTGAGGGGGACTCTGTTTGCCTTTGATCCAGATCCGTGTGTTTTGGAATCCAGGTCCGTCCATCGCTGAGTCCAGTCTTGGACTTTCCCAGTGCCTGCTGGTGTCATTATAATCATCCCAGGAGCTTGATATGGTTTTGTATATATTATATGTATTTATTTAATTTTTTACGTTATTATATTTTCTTTTTATTTTTTTTATTATTAGTATTTCATTAAAATAGTTTAGTTTCTCTTAAACTCATAGGTCTTTTCCCCTCTCTTTCTTCTCTCCCTGAAGGAAGAGGTTGGGGAATGGCATTTGTCATTCATTTCAGTGGCCAGTCCAGCCCAAAACATGACATCTGAGCTTGGACAAAGTGGTCATTGAAAGTCTCATCTCTTTACAGTTCTTAAAAATGATGGAGTGGTAGCAGAATAGCTTTCTTTCCATCCTTCAGTTTTCAATTGCATGCTTTTAGAAGAGGTGAAAGTAGTAGGCCACAACAGCATATTTTGTGAAACCAGGCAAATACCAAGTTAGCCTCTTGAATCAAATCTCTGGTTCCAGGAAGCTACCTAAGATTCGTGGGACATTTAGTGCTGCCTTTTTTTTTTTTTCTTAAATAAATGCAACAGACTATGGTTTATCACTTTAAAAACTTTCACCTAAAGGTAAAAGTGTTCTGTTTAAGCATATGGATGATTTTGTTACATTTTTAATATTGTATAGGCAGCATTTCAGTGTTTGTCAAAATGGTTCTGTTTTACTGCTTTGATGGACACTACACTTTATTTGGTTGTTAAAATTACTTTTCCAAACTTTCACTGGGATGTAATGAATTGTTGTCAATATGCTTTTCCATTCACTATTAATGGAACGGACTAGAGGTTGATATCAATGTTCACAAAGTTGTTCACTTATTTTATCACTGGTTTTGAAGAACTGTTCAGATCTTCTAGTCTTTGCTGATGCCCTGCACCTATTTACTGGTTTATTAAGTTATACCAACTGAACTCTTGATACAAAAGCATTTCTTTAATGCATCTGTGTTGGGGTGTGGTTTTTTTTTTTCTTTGAATGTTACTGGGACGTAGCTACTGGTGTGTATCTAAAAGCCTGTGACCCATTTGTCCAGTTTTTAGGGTTTTTTACATAGACAAAACTGACTTTTCAAAATAGGCCCACAACCTTTTGAGTCAATGCTCCAATGCCTTGTACAGGCTGTGGCATCTTGTTGGTCTGTGAGCTTCAGGTGGCATGGCTAGAGCTGCTGGGATTCAGGAACTTGAGACCAATACATTTCAACAGTCTTTTTGTGGTACTCCATTGCTAACCTCTGCAAGCCCAGCAGCACTTTCATAACTACTGCTGCTCAGTAATACTGACTGGGTTTGGATATTCCTGGCGTGTCTTAATGTTTGGAGGCTGCCCTGTCGTATATGTATCTGTGATCTCACAACTAGATAATCTTTTCTTTGGAAGCTGCCCTCTCCAAATACAGTGAGTCTTAGCAGGAAGCTGAGCTGTGTATGGATGAATTTCTTTCTTTGAGAAACTTTGCATGCTGAAATAGTATTTTTAGACTTGTAGAAAGTGGCATGGGTTGGCTGGCGAAGAAGGGAAAATGGCTGTCTGCTTGGGATGACCAGCAACAACGTTTAGTCTTCCACTTTGCTAAGCAGAGTTACATTGATAGCATATTAATACATTAACTCTCCTTAAAATAGAGAAGCATCCATTCCCTCTGGGGTATGCTGCACCTGATTCTGTCAGTCAGAAACAAGTAAAATGGGTGTGGTCAGACCAGTTTGAGAGGCTTTGTGTGCTGATACAGTGAAGAAGCTGATATAACTGTAAAGTGCAGAGCTGCAGAAAATGACTTGAGTTTTCATGTGGTTGTCAGATTTAGATTGGTATCTGTTCTCTGCCCCTGTTTCTAAAAGTCAGCATTCAAGCAGTTATTTCTCATTTTGTTCTCAGCTGATGCTTGGGAATAATAGTGAGCTCTGTAAGAGTTCATGAAATTACAATTTTTGCATTTCTCTATCCTCTATTGAAAAATAGAATTCCTGCTTTCAAGACAATGACAGATAATGTTGTGATTTCCTTCTGTCACTGTAGGGTGCCTGGCTTGTACAGCCTGTTTTTCTGGCTTACTAAATCTTTGAATCGATGTCTGAATATAAAAAAACTGCCCCATTGCTCTTTGACTTGGGGCATTTAGAAGACTGAGAGGAAATGATAGCCAAATTCGAGAACTGCTCACTTTATTTTGTGGTGCCTTGTAGTTGGTGTCTGCAAATGGTTTGGAGGTATCGTGCAGAGTTTCATATAATGATATGAAGGGCCAAAAACTTTGCAGACGCTAGTAAATGGAGGTCACCATCTTAAAGGTACAGTGTGTGCCTACTTTGAAGGTGGGAAGTTAGTATAGTCATGCAGCTTTTATTTGCTTTACCAGGGTTTTACTGTTGTACTTGAAGAAAGCAATGTTCTGTGCAACTTTGAGGAACACTTTGCTTCTGCGAGGATACAACTTCAGGTTTTCTAGAAAACTCTCAGAAATGCCAGATGAAGTTAATAACAAAAAGCGTGTTTGAGCACATTTCTGCAGACTTCTACCCTGACAGTATGTGACAAGTTGGCCTAAGGCGTAGGACATGAGCAGTCTAGTTTTGGAAAATACTGCTGCTCCCAGAATGCATTTTTCTTTAGGAGAGATGTGTACCAATATCACCTGCAGCGAGATGTCGGGAGCAGCTTCTCCACGATAATAGTCATGGTGTTCACGTTCGGTTCTGTCCTTTGTGTTTCGTAAGGAAGAATTGGTCAGAGTGAAAGTCATCTCACTCTATCTAGAAGTTTTCCAGACTACTAGATAGTGGTTCTATTTGTAGAAGCAGAAAACTCAGCTACAAGAACTGGGAAGCAGAATATTAACAGTACCGGCCACTCTTGTCTGGAGTCATGCTGCTGCCGTTTCCCTTGTTCTTGAGATTTTATTACGTAGGAACAAATTTTCATTCTGGGCTGATGGATATAAATTTCATCTTGCAAGTGTTTCAGATGTGGCTTGCTGGTTAATGCAATGTCCAGTTCATGGTCCTTAAGTGCAGAAGAAGAAATGGCAGTGTTCCTGATGAAGGACATGGGACTCTAGCTGAGGCAGCGGGCTTTAAAGCTGCTTGATGAGATTGAAAGGTGCTGGGTCTCCAGAGGCCTGGAGCTACTGAAAGTCCAAACTGCTGGAATCTGAGGCAAGTGGATTCTCCATGCTGGCTGTGCATGAATGGGATAGCCCCAGGAAAATAGGAATGCAGTAGTTAGAAATAAAAACGTTGAAGTCTTGGTTTGGGGGGGGGGTTGGAGCCAAGAGATATCTGGGGTTTGTAGGGGGACTGTAGAAATGGTTGCATCTCCTTGTCTGAACCCTTTAGAATATCACTTGTAGAGCCTGGTCAGCCCTACTCTTGGTTTTGATGCATGGACTGCCTGGGGGTTAGACAGATATTTCAATGACATGCCAGGCATGTTAACAGTGCATTAGTAGACTTGAGGCAGTTCTCTTGTGGAAAGATGCTCTTCAGTCTTTCTCCCTTAAAACAGAGAAGAAGGTTTTGTTCAGAAAGTGGTGTGGTCATCCTGAACACGTTCTGGGACTGGAGAGTGCAATGCATTTATTCTGTAATGGGTGTGCTAAAATAAATGTTCAAAATATTTCTGCTTCAGTCTGTTTTGTCACCTGCAAACATACAAAATAAATACACTACCAAGCAATTCTACCATAGTTTTTCTGAATTGTGAGGATTAAAATTTCTGAGAAGCTGCAGGCAGTTTACAGTGCCTTGTGGTCTGTGTACATTTTGGTTATTATTTTATCAAACATTTGAAAGCTCAGGGGTGAAGCCAAGTAATACTATTGCTGTGTCTTTCTTGGACCTGACAGCCCAGTAAATGCCTGTGTTAAAAGCTTTCTTATTTCAAAACACTGCGGTGTCAGTAGTTTGAGTAAACATGGAGGAGACTAAGGGCTCAAGTTGCCAACTATGAATGTCAGAAGATAAAAAGAGGCTTGGAGGAGCCTGCTCTTTCAAGGTCTATAATAAAAATGTCAGAAACTGCTGGTATTTTACCTGGAACTTCTAGTCACACTTTCAAAAATAGTCACCATTTTAACCACTAGATGGGGAGTGGGCTTAAGGCAAGTGGGTTTGGAAGGCTTTCCAACTGTTAAGCCCTCAATTACATCACTTATCAGGCATTCATAGAAGCAGCAGCTTCTTAAATTCTTTTTTTTACACATAGCACTTAAATGTTGTCAGAAGTTCCTTTCTGAACTGTCAAAATAGTATTCTTCTGAGATCTAGAAATGCTAAGTGCTTGGTCTGCTATGGGTGTTTTCAAGGATGCTAAAATTACAGTAGCTTGAAGTATAATCATAACTTGGTTTGAGGGCTGTGATCTCTTCAGTGAGGGTTCCCCAGCATAAAAGCCCCTAATCATTAGCACCTGCTGTGGGGCAGGTCTGTAATAATTTTATTGGGAAAGATTTTTCTTTGAGCTACTAAGAAAAACTCAGGAGGTGCTCTGTTTATTGCTTGCATTGCAGTAAATCTGTGCACTGCTACAACTTAGATGTTGGCAACCATTGCACTGCCTTACCACCTAACGAAGAGCTTGATTTTCCTCAAACTTCACATGGGTACATACAGAATGAATGATAGTAATACTGATTCATTATTTCCAAGAATGACCAGTTATAATTTGTTTATATACAGCTGATGTCACTCGATACCCAGAGCAGGAAAGCAAGCAGGTGTACTATATGGGTGTGAAAAAGTGCAGCATGCTGTCACGGAGCTGGAGTGCCATTCCAAACTACTTTTTTCCCCTCCCTACTACCATGAGCTCTATCCTCTTTCAAAATGAGCTGTCTGATGTCTTTCAGAATTGTACAAGGCTCACGATATCATTTAACAGCAAGCACATTACCTGGTGTTGATACTCCCACATGTCCTAGAATGGTTAAGAAAAGACATGCGAATGCCCACAGCAATTCTCCATCCTGCTGTCTTTTCTTTTTTCACACTAGTTTGTACTGCGGTTCCTGGCTGCAGTCTGGAAGTCCTTGGCGTTGATTATGCATCCATTAGACATTTGTGCACTGTTCAGGTGTGTTTTGTTCTTTAGTGGGCTGATAGTGATCCTAAGCAGTGCTGGTTGAGGTGGGGTACCAGCAGTACTATCTTGCTATCTCTGAGCACACTTTTATGGAGTTAATCTGCTGTGGACAGAAGCTTGATGGAACAGCTGTGCTTCACTCTTAGCTAGAGAAAAATACAGCAGTTATTTTAAAACTGCTTAGATTCTCTTCTGTAAGGACAGGGTATTCCAGGAAACAACACAAAATTGTAGCTAAATTCAGATATTTATAACTTCAAGCACAATTTAATTGTGCATACTGGGTAGTGTCAATTCAGTGTCCAAATATAGGTCCTTAAGCATTTTTTTTTTTGGTTCCAGCAGTGGTATTGAAATATCGAGCCAATTTAAGTTGTTACAAGACATGAATGTATAATGAAACTAATTTTGAGGGCAAGAATCACATATGCTATCACATAGCATGGAACAGGTCTTAAAGCTTGTAGAAACTTGTTCTATGCTGTGGATATCACCTTTGCTTCCTCCTTTTCGTTAGAAAGTTTTGCAGGATGGCTTTTGTCACTTCATGTAAGTATTGCAAGGAGTGTGTGGGTAAGAAGCCCTTTTGAATAAAAGGGATGTTGTGTATCGCGTACAGTTACATCTGTATCACCAAGCTGCTTAGAGGAGAAACTTCGACATATGGATTAGTGACATGAGAACCGCCCAGAAATTGTGGCGGGTGCTTTTATAGGATTTGCTGCCTGTGCTGTGATTGGAGATACAGGTTGTCGGTGTGTCAGTGTCAGATGGCCCTACATAATTAATTGATTGGAAAGGAGCAGCCTAGCAGGCAATAGTAAATCATGCTGGAGTTGCAATAGGTGTAGAAAGCAGAGGGTACTCAAAGGTGTTAAAACAAAAAGTAAACAGAACTGATAGGAGAATTTTTCAGTGCATAGAAATAATCATGGGCCCAGTTGTTACTAGGTTGCTTGCAGGCATTCCACTTAGGTGGAATTATTGTTGCAACTAAACAGTAGTCCTTGGCGTTAATTATCTTCAGCTTTAAATCTCTTTCTTGGAGACAGTCCAGTTAATTGAAATATATGTTGTTGCCTAGTTTTGTATTATTTATGCCATTGACTATAATGCAATTAAAAAAGGACTTAAAAAAATCTGTGCAGTGACACCCATGAAATTTTTTTTGCTCTTCGATCAGGCTTAGTTTCTTCTTCTGTAGCTGTTACGTGAAGCAGATGCAGTAACATATAGTGATATATTTGAGCAACCTGATCTAGTGGGAGGTGTCCCTGCCAATGGCAGGGGGGTTGGAACTAGATGATCTTTAAGGTCCCTTCCAACTCTAACCATTCTATGATTCTGTGATATGCATCCAGTCTTTTCTGTGCATCCTAGAGAATTTACATACAAAATATGTATCTGATGTTACACACTTTTTTTTTCAGTAACACACAGAAGAATGGGTCAACTTCTTGTTAGAAGTTTTTCCATCCCTTTTAAGGGTGCTGCCTCCTTTTCGGTGGTTAAAATTATCATGATTCTTCATGACTAAGAAGCAGTTGCAGTGAGGGCTGACCCATGTGAAATGTACATTTTGAGTTAAAAAACAAACTCCTATTGAAATGATGTGTGTTTAGATACCGTTTTTAATTGTTTTTAATTATATCCAAGGCTCTGTCAGAATTTCAAAGCACATCGGCTGTCTTGACTGGGGACTGAACTTCTGCTCTTAGTTTTCTTTGTGGCAATGTAATGAGTGCTATACTCTTTTTGTTGCACCTCTATTAACATAATATTGCTGAATTTTAACTTTCTCATGCCTTCATAGTCATCAGCAATGACTGATTTTCTTACTGTTGTCAGTCTGTCTCTAAGCAAAAGACTGGAAATGGCAATAAAAGGTCCTAGTTCTTGGTTGCATAAGCCATGGTCGATATTAAAGTTTACATAAAGTAGGTTTAGTGACTATGCTATGTTTACCCTGTGAAGTAAATACACTGAGCATGCCAGCACGGTTCAAGAAGTCACTGTCTGAAATGACACACTACAGTGATTTTGGGTGTTATTGGTACATTGCAATGGGAAGTAGGACAGGTTGTGTTAAGCCATCATGGGCTATTTTGGAAATTTATGGAATTTTTGGATCTTTACAAATCAGTTTAAGGACAGGCAAAGGTCGCACAGAGTTACTAGATCATGTCTTACACTGAAACATTTGAAATTAGACGTTGTATAGTATGTTATTTCCTGATGTATGTGTACAGGCTAATAAGTAAAACCAAAGTAACTTTCTAACTATAAGTCTTGCATAGCTATTATATACGGGCTAATGAAGATTTGGGGCAGCATTAACATTTCTGTATGTACGGTTTTACAATCTGGGGAAATTTTCTTATGTGAGCATTGGGAGGGTAGCTCTTGACAACAACTATTCTCATTACTTTTGTGGATCAAACCTTTTTAAAGTTTCTTGTGTATGTTGAGGGGGTTGCTCTTGGGATTACACAGTCATAGCAAACAGCTCTTCCAGCATAAAACATGTAAGCAGTGTTCTCACAAACAGTCAAAATGTATTTTACATCTGGGTTTATTGAAACAGAAGTCAATCATGCAACTGTCTTATGCCTTAGTAAACAGCCCAGCTGTAGGATTATGTAAAAGTAGGATCTTATTGAAAAACATCATTTGTATGAACTGAATTTTTCTGTAGAAGTACAAAAGCAAAAATGTTATCTCACGATGGTTTTTGTTGTATTTAGTTGGGGTTAACTGTTTTTAAACTAGTGACAAATGCGTATACTGTAACTGTATATGCATCCTGTAGGAAGATAAATAAAGCATTCATTTGGAAGCATTAAGAATATGGGCATATATTTCTAATGATTTTTTTTTTGCTGGTAAGTTCTTTTCATTAGGGAAAACTTGAGAAACATTTTCAGTATCAGTCTTTGGTTTTGTTTTGGTTTTTTTTCCCTCTGGTTGTTTTTGCTCATTCAGTGTTTAAGAATTTATTCTTAGTCAGTTAATTTTAGATGATTGTACTTTTGATATGATACTGTGCCTACTTTAAGGAACAGCGAAGCTTACAACCACTGGTTTGGTAGATTTCTTGAAGAAAATAGATGTTTGGGAGAAGCAAGTAGCCCAGAGAGTGGAGACAGAGGTAAAAGGTACTTACCTCCTGAACGGGATAAAATGCATCTGCTGACTGATTGTGAAAGAAGAGAAAAGGGGTGGGGAGGAATACCTGAATCAAAAAACATGAGGCTTGCAGACAGCTTATCTAAAGAAGACTGTTCTTGTTAAGAAGTGACAGGGAAATTTGCCTTACCTGAGAGAGGAAATATCCGGAGTCCCGTTACAAAGGGATCATGTGGCTAAATGAGGTCTTCACAAGGAAAATAAAACTGAAATTCTTTATGAAGTAGGAGAAGCTGACTGGGATAATTTTACAACCTCATGAAGAAGGGAAGCTTAGTACCTTGCAGCTTGGACCACAAGAAACTGGGTGAACATACGGGAGAAAAATTCTTCTGTTGTGATTTTCCTGTAGCTTTCTCAGTACCTGCTGTTGGTTGCTATCGCTGTTACTTTTTCTCCGGTGAAAGACATGGTAGGGGAGAAGAGAAATAAAGAAGACTAAGATAAGGGTGAAAACTATAGACTTTAAAAAGAAACAGACCAGAGCAATTTATGTTCTCCCAATTTATGTTCTCCCTATTCCTCCAGGAGATAGTGGATGCTGCTCAATGCTGTTCTGTTTCTGGAGACAGGAAGATACTAGGGGATATGGTGTCTGGGTTATTTTTTTTTAATCAAAAAGACTGAGGAAGAAGCCCTGTGACTTTATGGGCTTTTGAATCTAGGGAGCAGACACTAGAAAAGAAGGGAGGAATGGTAAGCAGCATCTCATAAGATGGAACTGGAAGAAAACTGTAGTGTGTAACCAATATATGTGTGTGCCAGGATCTCCCTCTTCCTGCAGAGCATGCATTTCTGGGGCTGTGGGCTGCTGCTGGAGCATTCTCGACTTGATGATCAGATGAAAAAAATCTGAACATGGCAGTCCTTATGTTATATTTTATATAGAAGAGAGTTTATAGTTTCTTAACTAGTTTCTTAACTGCATTTGAGGAGTGCGGGTTGTTTTGGGAGAGCAGAAGAACTTTAGGGCAGTCAGTTGGGCTGTGCATTGGGCTGATTCTGGGTGCAGCATTTTGCCACAAGGAGAAAGTATATCAAAGCTGGCTCTTAAAGAAGGAAATAGGGTGGGTTATGGCTAAGGGAGTTCTTGGGAAACATAAATTTACATTGTATTTAAGTGGAATGCAGTCCTAAGTTGAAACAGCATTGGCTTTTCTATCATTAAACTTCTTAGTGTTTTCTGTAGGTTATTTTTGTCAGCATTGTCATCAGTGTTATAGCAATACTTCAGATGCTGTTTGGAAAATTAAAAAAAAAAAAAAAAAAGGCTGCCTTGTTATAAGCACTCTATCATCACAGGAGGTCCCACTTCCAAAAGTGCTTAGAACTTAAATAGAAGAACAGAAACATGGTGGAGAAGGAAGGTACACAAACACAGTGCGCTGCAATGACATTGTATTTCATAGAGCTTTTGGGGAATAGAGAAAATGAAGAAACGGAAGAAAAAGGAAAGGGCAGTGGTGGAAGAGGAGAAGCAATAGCAAGAAGAGAAGGGATGGAGTACAGAGCAGGTGAGAGATTGAGAGCTGGAGCAAAGGGATTGAATCAGTAACTAATCAGTCAAGATTAATACTTCAGGAGTGATGAGAGTGTTAATGTGATTTCCAAGTGACATGATGTAGGTGGTTTTCACAAGCAAACATAGTGTTCATTGTAAATGTATAAACTGAATTTTTCTTAAAGATCACAGATCTCTTCCTCCACCCACACTGTTCTTTACACTTCTTGATTTCATGCTTTCTATTTGCTATAAAATGTGTTTATCTTTTTACCCACAGTCATAAGATTTGAGTTTAGGAGAAAAAAAAACTTGATCGGTGGAAGCAAAAGATCACATTCCCCGTAAACCTGGTCATATCAAGTGTAAAATTGTGTTCTCCTACATACAGATTGGAGACCTCCTGTCACTTGTCTATAAGCATTAAGCTTGTCCCTTAAGACCCTGGCTGCAGAACATATGTTGATACAAGATGACGATATGCTTCCCTCTCTGAAGTAGAGGGGAAAATGACTTAGTCTAAGGCAATCAAACTAGAAAAAAAATTGCAAGGCTGGTTTGTGTGCATCCTACTCATCTGTCCTCCCTCCCGATGCAGCCAAAGAACATATCCCACAACCACCTACTATACTCACCTCTCTCTGCTCTTTGCATGGCTTGAGAATTCCCTCATCTTCTCCTTGTCTGCCCTTGTCGACCCGTATCTGTCCTTCTAATATCAATTCTAGAGCTGCACCCCTCACCTTCTGTGCTAGTCTATGCCAAGGAGATGCGTGGGGTGGAAGCTATTATGTAATGAGAACATAATGTAATTAGCATCTATAAGGATCTGAATTAAAGAAGATAGAGTGTTAAGATACTCCATTGGAAATACACTGAGTCCTTGAAGCAAAGTTAAACTTGAACGGATAACTCTTGCTGTAGGAATTCCTAACTTGGTTGGTACTGTGAAAGCTCAGCACATTTGTGAGTAGCTGATTTACTACTCTGTAAAGTAAAAAGTTATAGCTGAAATGAATAAGACTTATAGGAGTTCTGTCTGCTGGTCGGTTCTTCCTGCTTCACCCATCAACTTGTTGGACATTTTTAATCAGATTTTACAGAGTGGGAAAACTTAAATATAAGTTGGTCTGCTAGCTAGAGGAAAAGCTGTGTTGAGAATAGTTTATCTGCTTAGCCGGTTTGTTAGTCAGTCAATATGTGTGGGGATGTTTTTGCTCAACATGTGCAGTTATATCGAAACCTGTAAAAGAAGATGCTGCCTGGCTGGTACAGTCATGTGGGGAGGGAACTGAGAGCAATGCGGAGTCCCAGAAGAGATGAGAAGGGTAACTGAGCACTGCAGGGATTCTGGGACCAGAATCTTGGAAAAGGCACATTATTCTGCACCATATAGATAAATTCTTTAATTTCTAACACAGTTAAATAGTTAATATGGTGCTTGCTTAGCACAATTATTATATTCAAAGTGTTGCAACAAAGCTTGCAAGCCTGTGTTTTTACCGAGTAAGTGAGAGGTAGGTATCTTTATAGTGCTTTATGATAGACTGTTTTCTGGGTTTTTTTTTCTATCAAACTTAACTGCAGCTCTACGTAGCACTGCAGTGAACTTCTTGATGGTCATGCAAATGTGAAAAGCTGGGGTGGAGGGGGTTGTTAATGATTAAATGGATTATTTTTTTCTGAAGTATTGTTTGAGAAGATCTGTATTTTATAATCCAAACTTGGCATTGCTTTGGTAAGGAAGTGTGGTCTGTGATGTTGCCAAGTTCTCTAATACTAGAAGTATTAGCTTTCTTAAATAAAATGTTTAAGCAGTCATGTTTGTTTTTTTTAAAAACAAACAAACAAAAAACCCCAACCAAAAAACAACCCCTGCCACACTTGATGACAGTTCTTCAGTATTTTGGGATTTTTGTACAGACTTCTCATGGTTACCTTCAAAAGTTGTTAGGTGAATATGCTCACTTCTTAAAGATGTAAGTCAAGAGGAAGCATATTTTACAGCTTATTAAAATACTATTTGTGTGTGATGTGGAAAGAAGTTCAAAGTCTGACACAACTGCTCTTTGATAGCAGTATTAGAGGGGGGAGGTGGATCATTTACACCCCTCACTGCCAGTTTTGGCATGATTCTTTTTGCCAAGCCAGCTGATACACTATATTTGGAAATGTGGCTGTGTTGTGTGTTACCAAGCTTATTCATCATTGCTGTCAGCGTACTCTCTCTTTGCAGAATGCTTTCAGGAATTTTCAACAGAGTTCATTTGAAAGGAAACATGGCATAGTACTTAAAAAAATATTCACCCAAAGACAAACAGAAAAGCAAACTTGCAAAAAAAACCCAAACCACTTTCCCACTGAAATGTGTATTGCTGCTGCTTCAGATATTTATGAAGCCTGCAGTTCATCTCGGTTCTGAAGGATTTTTTTGTTTTTCTCTGCATGTCATGCAGCTATATTTTATATTGCTTCTTCTGTTTTCACGCATGTACTGGCAAACAGCCTGTCCTTTCATTGCTGGGTTGAGCACGCTCATACTTTATTTCTTTCTAAACGATTCTTTTAGTCACTTGAAAAAAAAAAAGATGTTTCATATCTGAAATTTTATTTCGAATTAAAAAGCACTTTTTAAAATGAAGTTACAAATCTTTTTGGAGTGACAGGGATTTCAGTAGAATTGAAATCTAACTCTAAAATCTGTTTTATGAACTGTGATTTTATTAATGTAACTTTTATTACAAAAAGTTTCACAAGGGAACCACACTTACTTTCCCCATATTGGGTCTCATGTTATCAGTATAACTCATCATTTGCTAGTTAAATATGTGAGAGAGCATTGCTCCATTAAACTGATTTTTGCCAAGTGTGAAATTGGATTATATGTTGTGTGTTAGTTTTCAGAAATTTTGAAAAAATGTTCATAATCTGTTTTTATATTATATAAAATATATTATGTGATTTTTTTTTTTTATACGTGGCTGCTCTGCTAGATTGGTATTTGGAGTATGTTTTCTAGACAACCATGTATAGCAGCAATTCCTTTCAAATTACGGCTTTTACTAAACAATACATCTGTCAAACGCATTAGATTTTAAATAGTTATGTCTGTTTCATTTAACTGAGCAGTAAATGGAGATAAGGAATGTAGGAAGTGGAGACTTTTTTTTTTTTTAATTGGGAATTAGATAAAAAAGTACAGTTTTGATTAAGATAGATGATTCCTTAAAAAGGAAATACTTCCACAACAAGATGTCTTAAGATATCATTCTGCTGGTTTTGCTTTTTAGTGTGTGAGA
Organism: Numenius arquata; assembly: GCF_964106895.1. Classification (NCBI taxonomy): domain Eukaryota; kingdom Metazoa; phylum Chordata; class Aves; order Charadriiformes; family Scolopacidae; genus Numenius; species Numenius arquata. Next base: position 8,853,337 of record NC_133581.1, read on the forward strand.
TAGACTTGCTGATTTAATCGCACATGCAGAATATTTTCTCCATAGAAATTCTGATGATGAAGCAGCAATGGTTTAGACAAGACACATGCATCAAAGGAGAGAGAGAAGATACTTACAGAGCTTATTTCACGTTCATATAGTAGTAGCATCCTTCTGAAAAAATGCATTTCTGATTACGGTGCCATCAGTCTAATGAGTTGTGTTCACTGAACTTGTTTTTCCGATGATATCTTTGTTGTATGTCATCTGAGCAGTAGGAGCTGAGAAAGATCTTGTATTGATCTTGAATTTCTTACTTGTATAGAGCAGATTTCAGCTAGAGATTTTTTTTTTGTCTCTAAAACAATATTCACCTACAGTAATAAAGCAAATACTTAGCATTGTTCAAATTTTTATTTTTGTCATATTTGGGAAGCTGAAGTTCACATACTCTGAAATCAGCTTTATCTTTAGATGTAACTCCTGGCAATGCTTTCACTGCAAAAAATAGGTTCTCAATACTAACATGTTTCATATGGGGAAAAATTTAAAGTGTAGTGCTTCATGTATTGTTGTATCATCCTTCTGATTGCATGGTTGCACTTTTCATATCTCCATGTATAATATGTGCATGGTTATCTTTGGGATTTTTTTTTTCCCCTCATAAAATCTACCAATGGATGTTTATATTCCAAGCAGATTCTTTTAATACAACTTAAAAGAAAAAAAAAAAAGCCCACAGTGTTCTGATAGTTGTGGATATAGAACATTTAGTTAAACAGCTTTTCCTCAGTTTATCGGTCGATAAACATACTTTGTTCTTAGAAATGAGAAACCAAAATCCTTCAAAATATTTTCAGTTGTTCAACTTATTTATGTTAATATTTATGAGCATTTTGACTCTTGTAAACTATATGTCATTATAATTTGTAACTTGTAACATGGAATACACTGTGTGAGTGCTTTTAATTTTCTGATGATTCTAAAGATGCAGGGGATTGTGTTTAGAGGGAATGTAGAAAACCATTTGTGGGAATCAGCACAGAACGGCATTGTTCTTGGCCTGAAGATTTTGGACTCTGTCCCCAAACCTGCTGTTGGATCCATTACAGATCTGACTTGATTTGTCTTAAGAGCAGAAGGGTCTAAAGTAAATGTAACAGGATGGCATATGGGAGAGGGGAACACTCAAGTGAATAAGAATAAAATCTTTGTGAAGGTGGCCTCCTGTACCAACAGCTCTGTTTATCTTCTTACAACTATGAGGGGGGAAAAAAAGGTAAAAGGTATAATGGGAAGACCATGAAAATAAACTTTTCTAAGTTCTTTTGTTGGTATTGTTCTTCTGTGGCTTTGTGTTACACTGTATTATGGCAGGTTGGCCATTTATATTGATCCTATATCCAATTTGTACTATTGTCAATGCAGCATGGATTTCATAAGGAGTGTTACTCCCTGCTTCATACAAGCTGCAAATCTCATGTCAAATGTAATTGCTTGTGATAGAGCAGTGTCTTTCAAGAGGATGTCCAGTGTTAATTTACAAACTTCAAGGGGTCTGACCAGCCACTGTGATTACATTGAATCTGTGGGATCTCTCCTTACTAGCCTGCAGATGAGGGCTTTTCATGGTAGAGGTGGCATTGGGAAAGTAAATTTTGCAACTCCAGGGGGACTGATAAAATTAAGCAGCGTGGACGGGTTGTATGAGCCTCTGATATCTGCTAGAGAGAACTAAAAGGGAAGGGGGTGCCCCTGACTTCGGTCTCCACGTACTTAGGGATAGTCTTGTTCCTTGCCCTGTTTAGTGTCAGAAGATGGAAGAATTTGGTTTGCCTTCGTTTTTGAAAACATCTTACAGTTTTGCCTTAGATTTTTTCCTTTTGTTACGAGGTGTTGCCTTTTTAGTCAGTTTTGAGCTCCTTTAATTTTGATTTAATAAGTTAACACTGTTAACCTTAATTTCCTTCCTGATCATTCAAAGTATATCAACTAAGCCTTGGGCTTGGAAGTTTCTTGTTCACTCAAATCTTAATGGAAAATGAGAGTAACCAGATTATGTACCTTTCCCACTAGAAGTTTTTTAACATACAGCATTTGAATTTAAAAGATCTGCCCTATACAGTTACTTAACATACGGATTGCAATTGTTTCAGTCTTGGTCAGTCTGGAGGAGCAGCTTTTTCAGCTGCTGGTTGATACATTCCAGTGTTAATACCAGCTGCCAAAGAACAAAACTTTTTGATAGAGAACGGGAGGAAATATTTCATTTTGGGTAAGCTAGCTACACTGACCAGGGATAAAAGGATCCCTTTTAGATATACAGAGATATATTTTAGCTATACTTGCTGAGTCAAATTTTTAAATTCTCCAAGGTTGCTTGGAGATGCAGTTAAATCTCCCTCCTGTTCCAGTGCTCAACCACCCTCATGGTGAGGAGTTTCCTTGTATCTATTTGGAATTTCCCTTGCAGTATACTGTGACTGTTGCCTGTTGAACTTTTCCTGTGCTTGTCTGAGAAGAATCTGCCTCCACCCTTTTTATAATGCCCCATTACATAGGTAAAGGCAGTAGTGAGCTTCTTTTCTTCCCCAGACTGAGCAAACCCAATTCCCTCATCAGGTCTTTCATCTCACGTGTCAGCCCTTTTGCTATTTTAATGGCCTTCCCTTGGACATGCTCCCGTTTGCCAGTACCTCCCATGCTGCATGACCCAAAACTGTACAGTACTCAAAACATGGCTTCACCAGTGCCAAGCAGAAGGGAACAATTACTTCCCTTGACCTGCTGTTTATGCTCTTGCTTATGTAGCTCAAACTACAGTTAGTTTTCATCACTTTAAGGGTGCACTGCTGGCTTGTGTTCAACTTGCTGTCAGCTAGTCTCCAGGTCTTTTTCTGCAGAGCTGCTGCCAGTCCAGACCGCAGCTGTAATGCTGTGTAGGGTTTTTTCCTTCCAAAATGCAGGACACATTTGTCTTTGTTTAACTTTTTATAAAGTTTCTGTTGGATGCTTCCTCCAGTTTGTTGAGGTCCCTCTTAATGGTGGCCCTGCCCTCCAACATGTTGACTGCTTTCCCCATTATATATAATATAATATTACATATATTTTATATATATATATAAATTTGCTGAGGATGCTTTCTGTCCTAGCATCTAAATCTGATGATGGTGTTGCCCAGTATTGACCACTGAGGAATACTGCATCAAACCAGTTGGCTGTTAGACTTAGTTATTGACCAAAATTCTTTGGACCTCGTGGTCCAAGAAATCTTTTATGCACTTTTTATGTCCATGTCTCCTCAGTTTGAGAACCAGGATGCTATGGAAGATAATGTTAAAGCCCTGTTTAAGTCAAAACGACTGGCAACCACTGATTCTCCCTGGTCCTTAGGGCCACTTATTTCTTCAGAAAGCAGTCAGGTTGGTTGTACATAGTTTGCCTTTAGAAGTCTGATAGTTGTCTGATCCCAGTCACGTTCATTGTGCCTGGAAATAGCTTCCCCTTAGTACTTTCTCCGTGTTTTATACAGCAAATGGGGTGAGATTTACTATTGTCTAGTTTCCTGGATCCTCTATCCTCTCCTGCCCCCACCTTGCTTTTCTGTTGGTTTGCTTGTTTTCTTTTCTGTTGGGTTTTGTTTGTTTGTTTTTAAGTTACCTGTTTCCTGTCATAGGCAATCACCATGACTTTTCAAAGATGATAGCCAGCAGCCTTCCAGTGACATCAGTTAGCCTTCTCAGTACCTTGAATGTTTCCTATCTGGTCCTGCGTACTTATGTAGGTCCAGCTTACCTAAATAGTCTTTTAACTGATAGCTCCTCAAGCTTTGCTACTAGATGCAGAAGCCTGGGAAGCCTGATAGCACACCTGGCAGGTAAAGACCATGCCGAAGGTAGTTTAGTACCTCAGCTTTTTCTGTACCTTTCATCACTATGTCGCTTCCTGATTTACCAGCTGAATTACATTTTCCCCAATCTGTCTTTTGCTGTTGGTTTACTTGTAGAAGCGGTTTTTTTTCCTCCAGTTGCCTGTCCCCACTTATACTTTACATATGTTGCTGTTTCCTTTGAAGCTCAGTCAGTGAGGAGTCCCATGTACTGGGACTGGCCCCAGCAGCCCTCCTGCTGTGCCTGCTGATTTTCTTGCATGTTGGGAAAGCTTATTTTTGTGCTCTGAGAAGAGAGTTGAAGAAGATGCCTGGCTGTCAACGGGCTCCTTTATAGCTTCCCAGGCATTCTGCTTACCATTCCCTGAGCAAGCCCCACCTCTACTCTTGTGAGTCCAGAGTCTTTAGTCTGCCTCTTTCCTTCCTTTCTTTACTTAAGATCTTACACTACCATTTCACAATTATTTCATCCGAGGCTGCTGCTGGCCATCGTATGCATGAGCAGTTCTTCCTTATTCACAAGTACCAGATCCCATGCAATCCCTCCCCTAGGAGCTTGTTCAGTGCTAGCATTGAAAATTGCTCCCAGTGCATGTGAGAAATCCCCTGGGTATTTCCCACTCTGCTGTGCTGCCCTTCCAGTAGATGTTGTATGATTTAAGTCCTCCATGAGAACAGTGGGCTCTGAATATTGGAAAACTAGCCTACGATGATGTTTCATTTGTCATGGTAACTGAAAATAAATTTTCCTTAACTAATTGTATTAAACCACAAGAAGGTGCTGCAAAGATATCCGTATGATACTTTGATTTTATTTTGAAATGGAACACTTCTATCTGTTTTGAATTACTGTTATAGTGCAGTCACAAATACTAACACAGCTGATGTCCACAGTGCAGCTAATGAGGTAAAATGTCCTGGGTTTATATAGCATAGAAAATTTGGTATCCATAATAGTTGTTGATAACTAATGAATTTGCAAGTGATTAGAATGATTTTTCTTTTTTTGCTCTGTAAGATTTCCAGTTTCTAATTACCCTGGGGTAATTAAGGTGCAACTACATGAAATATTGCTTCAGATTGCACTGAATGGTTGTCTTACCTTGAGGACATACAAGTAATACTTGCATTTATATATGTGCCAGAAACAACTCCTCATCCTCTTTTTTTTATTATTTTTAAGTGTCCAATAAGAGAAGATCTTGTCCATTCATCATTATTGTATTTTGCTTCTTAGTAATTGGTGACAGTGTGCTTCTTAATCTGTTTTAGTTGGAAGATGGGGAAGAAGAGCCGAGTAAAAACTCAGAAGTCAGGTACAGGAGCCACAGCGACAGTATCTCCAAAGGAAATGTTGAATCTAATTAGTGAGTTATTGCAAAGTAAGTTTCATTTTTATGCCTCTCTGGGTAAAGGGATGGCGTGCAGGCCACTCAAAACTTGGTGAAGCCAGTGAATTCTATTCATTTCCTGTAAGTGGCCAAGCTTGCTATTTCAGCCTGCTTAACATAGCATAGTATGTATCTCATAGTACCCATCTGTGATAGTATGTACCATTATTGGCTTATTTAAATGTGTATGAATTGGACATACAATATTTCTGGCAGCTTTTGGCTTTAGAGCTCAACACAAGCATAAGTACTGGGTGAGATTAGATTTAAAAAAACTACTATAGATAACTTGAAATTGAAACTTTGTAAAAAATGTTTTCCTTTAAACCTGAAGAATTGCACTATTTCTGCTTACCATTTGAACAGTGCTTTGAAGAGATATTAGAGTAGAGGAATTAACCGTGGAAAGCAGGAATACAACTCAGTTGAACTGCACTGATATTTTTGTTGCTTAAATAAATTTTTGTTGCTGTTCGGAAACTTTTTGTAGTGCTTAGTTCTTGTGTATAGACCAAAGGTTTCACTTGTTGAGGAACTTGGAACTCATCCATTATTTCTGGTAAATATGAAAAGCAGAGCATAATTTCATATGATGGTGCTAAAATACTGTTCACTCTTTTGACTACCATTAGTAAGTGTGCTGAACTACACTTCTTGTTGAAACCTAAGTCCAAATTTTCATATCCTGGACACATCTAAATGTTGCCTTAGAAAATTGGAATTTTTCTTTAGGATTGCTCACAAAGAGGAGACAGGGAGTTGGCAGAGCTGTTTGATGCTTATGCTACAATTGGCCTCTGCTTTGCTACCAAAAATAAAATGTAGATCTAATTTTCTAAGCAAAGACAAGTATCAGCTGTTCTTTTTGTCAAGCTTCCATATTTTATTCAATGCAAAGATTTTTCAAATCAGTTGAGCAAGGTAATCTTCAGCTGTCCACTTGGATTTATGTGGCTTAGATCAAGAAATCCACATGCTGGCATTTAGCATATTGTCAGAGACACTGTGGATATATTCTAAAGCTAGAGCTTGGCTAAGTGTTCCTTTGCTTGTCCTTCCAGTACTTATGCTTCTGTGAAAACCGTAGTGACTAGTCAGGTCAAATGTACTTACCAGCAAATTTCTCAATTGTTTAAGGTAAGGTCTGTACTATTATCATCTGCTTTCATTACAGCAAGAGCGATGGCAAGCAGGCTAATGTAAACAGTGTGTTTTGCTTGGATTATTGAAAATAGAGACTATCTACTTAATGGTCTGTCTCTTTACCTCCTTTTTCTTCCTAGCTTTTTAAACATTTGATGTTTCTGAAATCTGAAAGAATATTTAGAAAAAAAAAAAAGAAAAGAAAATAACTTGAAGCAAATTTTACTGTGATAATTTAAAAAGTATCTATTAATTATGTGTCAAGGAATTAGGATGTTTATAACAGTGGAGATTATAGTGTTTACCATGTAAACATGTTTGAAGGACAAGCAGTACTAAGGTTCAGTTAAAGTTGCTGTGAAACCTTTTCTCCTCTGTTAAAATATATATGTATACACACTTTATTAAAGAAAACATTTTCATTTGGCGTTTTTGTTTCCAGAATGCAGCAGTCCTACCCCAGGGCCTGGTAAGGAATGGGAAGAATATGTACAGATTCGTTCGCTTGTTGAGAAAATTCGCAAAAAGCAAAAAGGTAAATGTGAAAGACTGTAAGATAAGGGTGCCTCAGGGTATTGATTTGCCTAAAGAATTGTCTGTTGACAGAAAAGGGATATTTTCTTTGGTGGTGGTATATAAATATCACGCAATCGTATTATTTTGGGATAAAATTTTACTTCTCTGACATGCAGTTGCATTTTACACTTGCAAGTGTTTCTGAAATGTTCTGGTGGGCATGACTACTGGCATTAACCATTTTAATACTGATAATTCTGAGTGAATATCACAGACGGGTGATCTTGTGATAATTCTGTTTGATAAGTAGAAAAAAAGAGCTTGAGATTGTGATGACAATCTGAGGGGCAGGACTAGAAGTTAAAATAATTTGAGAATATAGGCCTTTTTGATTCTTCATGGCATAGTCTGCCTCTCTGCCTCTATAAATCTGAACATTTTGAATTTAATTTTATAGCTATTTTATTTTAACCTGAACACTTTGCTGGGCATGGAAACAGTTTTCACAATTCAACATCATGACATTAAATAATATAAAAAATATATATGTATAAATGCACAAAATAAATACATTAGTTATCTATCAGTTATAAATCAAGCACATAATTAAAATAAATAAATGCTTATGGTACTGCAGTTAATACGGGGTTTTATTGTCAATTTTCCTAAGTTTAAGGTATACTTATTTTTCAAATTAAAACAGTTTTCTTCTGGTATGTTCTGCAATAGCTCACCATTGTTGATAACTATTTTCATAGTAGCTTTGTTTTTATTTGGAAATATGCTCTAAAAAATGCTTTTTCTGTAATTTTATTAAAAGTAACCTTTTGTTTATGACTGTTGTATTTTAATGGCAGAGAAGTAAGAATTCTTTGTTCTGTGGTATATAATTATATGGTGACGGTAAAAAAGCCAGACAGCATTTAAAATAGAGCTTGAGTGGTTCGTGTACTTGCTTGAAAAAGCAAAATACTGTACTTGGAGGCTTGAAATGTCCTTTTCGTACCTGTTTTTAATAATTTTGACTAACACATAAGAATCTTACTTCATGGAAGGGCTTATAAACCTCTGAACATCAGTTATTTGCAGAGGGCATAAGGAAGAATATATGATACTGTTGAGTGACTGCATTTTGTAGCTCTGTGAAGGTGAACTTGAGTCATTGTTTTGCTGTCCTGTGACATCTATAAATGTATGGTACATGATCTGGGGTTTTACGCTGTAATACATGTGTTGGAGTAAAACATAATTCAGGCTAATAAGAACAGAGATAGTGTTGGGGTTGGGTTATACACTGTATCTTTCATCTGTGCCAGAAAGATCGAAACATTCATGGGGAAAATGGCTGCTGGCGGAAATGGTAGAATTAGTATAATAGTATTATGTTAACAGAGAATATTCTTTTCCTTGAAAGATGCAAAACCGAACAACTACAGCACTGTTGACATACAAATGGCTTTTAATGTAACATTTTTACATACATTTTAAGTATGAATAGTATGGTGGCTTTCAAAACTATTTTTAATGGAACATAGTAATTTACACTATCCAGTTTTCTAGCTTAATAAAAGCTTTAAACAATTAGCAATGGAAGTATATATTGGTTTGGGGAACTGTAAGATGTACAATTGAATATATATTGCCTGAAGTGTCATACTTTGTGCTTTTCTTGAATAGAATAATGGGTTGCAGAACATGAACTAAAATGATCTGGATTATAGAAAACTTAATTTGAACTTTTGAAAATATTTCCTTGTTTGACTCATTAGCAAAATTTTAAATAAAGCTAATATTCCAATACAGATTTTCATCAGTATAGCTATATTTTGTTCAGTATAGAAATAAATTGTTCCACAGTAGTGCCTGTAATTTAAAGGAGTCAATCTTCTCTTTAATTTGGAAAAATGTAGGAAGTATTGGACCATATCATATATGAAGAACAGATGTAGAATTTCAGAGGTGCTTACAGAATGCTTCCAAATACAAGCTGGATGCTAAAAGCTTACAGTAGCCCTATACAGTAGTCAATGCTGGAAATAAAAAGAGCAAGGTCCTGGACAGTATAAACACCTATCAAGTTCTGTAGAAGCTATGTAATTAGTCTTACTAGATTTTTGAGGCCTCAGCTCTGAATATATTCCACAGAAAATAGCATCCTGAAGGGAGTATGAAATAAAGTATGAAATGAAATGCCAGCTTTAAAAAAAAAAAAAAAAAAAAAGCCAAAACACTGTGCACCACATTCTCATTGCATTCAAGAAAATACTTTATCAATAGCAAGTTTTTATCCTGCATCATCAAAGACTGTTGTTTTAGATGATACTTGCACTTCTATTTTAACTGCAGATTTGGTTGGTTCTGGGGCTTGAAAAGTGATTTGGACAGGGGGGAATATTTCAAATACAGTAATGCTACTTTTTTTAAATTCTTCAATCTAAAGATGTATTTATCACCTGTGCTTAACCAAAATATCTTTGAATGTAAGCAACTTGCTGATGACGTTTTGTCACTTGTAAAATGGCCTGAGTATTTCAGGGGAGTTTGGACACTTTTAACGTGATCTGACACTAGAGTTTGGACTGAAGAGAACACAGAGGCAAAGAGGTAGGAAAGGAGCTGGCTGAGTGTAGCCAGGAGCTATAACACTTAGGTTCAAATCCAATGACATTAAGGGGGAAAGCTGAGGAAATGAATGAGGCTTGTGATTTCGCCAGTGGACCGCATGCCTGTTGGAGAAGTGTAAAAATTTGGACGAGCTGTGTGATGTTGGGAGGCTTGAGATCTGCTTATCATCATTTCCAGTGCTGAATTAATGAAATTGCAGCTTGCCTCTCAAATTCCTCCTTGTGTCTGTATTAACATGTTGTGGTGATTGCATTTATCATCAATATTAAGCTGGCAAATATTTTCACTCAACTTATTTAAAAGAGGAAGAGGAGGGGAGCTTCATATTTCATCACAGCTTGCTTTAGGTGGTTGTGTTTTTAAGATGACTGGTAAGCCAATTGGGCAGAATATTGAAGTTGATGAAAACTGGGTACATTTGTATGCTATTGCATAACACTTAACAAAGACCAGTTCTGACTCAGCTACTTCAAAGTAGAACTGCTGTGGGATAGCAGATAGCTTTTTACATGTGGTTTTATATTGAACTTCTTTATCTTTCTTGATCCTCTTATTTCTGCATTTGTTTTTTAACAAATTGTGTATATAGGTTTGTCTGTTGTCTTTGATGGAAAAAGAGATGACTATTTTCCTGAATTGATAAAGTGGGCAACTGAAAATGGAGCGTCCACAGAGGGTTTTGAAATAGCTAACTTTGAAGAGGAGGGTTTTGGTTTGAAAGCAACAAGAGAGATAAAGGTGAGCATGTGAACATTTGACTTAGATTAGAAAATCGTGTTTGGAATGTAGCTGTGGAGCTCCAAAACACTCACCACCTTCCCTTTCCCCCTTTGCTTATGAAACTGCTGTTCTGAAATGCTCTCAGCTCTGCATACTTGAGAAATAAACTTATTGATAAAATTTAGTATTATTTTTGATAACTGTTGGATAGTACTGTGAATTTTTAATCAGTTGGGTTTTTTTTTCCTCTGTTGTCTATACTGTTTGCCTAATCACCAGAGTATTTTACCCCATTGATATATCCCGGTTTTCTATGTTTTCTAACCATGTAGTCTCTTTTATGTCCCTCCTTTTAAAGCTGGGTCTTTTTGCCTCAGAAAGAGGTATTTGCGATACTTATTATTTTATAGTGAAAATGAAAAAAAAAAAAAAAAAAAAACCCCAACAAAATTACCTGGTAATTGTAAAGAATATCTTTTGATCATGAGATAAGGAATATAGACACACAGTTAGTTAACTGTTTAAAAGTAAGCATTTAAGATTGCCTCTTTCCATGCCCCTTTTACAGATGAGGATCACCTTTGAAGGACAATCAGCTGTTGTAGGAAGAATATTAGAAAACAAACGTATTATATTCATTTTAGGGCTTTAGTAGCACATAGATAATAAGGCTAGCACTACAGGTTGATAAAAATCCTGAATGGTTCTTCTAAAATAAGAATGGGTAATGTGAAAAAACCTCTACTGGGAGGAAATATTTGATCACATAATTAATAGCAATATAATGTACCAGTATAATGGTTGTGTGGGCAATCTACATGTTAGCAGTTCCGAACTGAAGCACTTTATTTTGTAATCTAAGTGTCTTTGTTTTAAGCTTTGTGTAATGCAGATTGGGGTGCTTGGTTACCACAGTGTGAAACATACCATGTTTGTTTAATTTGCAGTGGAAAAGAAGGAAGAATTTCGATTCGGAATAATTTCAACTTTAAAAAAAAAAAGTGAAAACAACTTGTAATTTAAAGATGATGCATATTTGAAACATGATTTGGCATATCGTATAAATGCTAACTGACCTTCTATGCATTTTTTCCTTTCTGCAGGCTGAAGAGTTGTTTCTGTGGGTTCCTAGAAAACTGTTGATGACAGTTGAATCAGCTAAAAACTCAGTATTAGGTAAGAGCTTAAGGAAGTTCTTAAGCAAGAAGTTGATATGTATGATGCATGGGACCATTCAGTTGGAGACTTTCTTTTTTTTAGCTGATCTCCTTTATTACAGGACTTGCTTATCATGCCAACTGTCACGTTTGGAATACCTAGAAGCTTGAAGTGTCAGTGGAAAGAATTTAAATTTCCGCTTTGTTTCTGGCTGAGTGCACTAGATATTTTCCAGAAGTATGTGTGTTATTTTGAACACAATATCATGTAGCTTGTATAACACTTGGAGATAAAACGTTCTGAGGTACTGAGAGTATTGTTCTGGTTTCTTCATGTCTTCCTTCATGCAATTGTACAAATGGTATTTACTGTGTCAAATAACTTGCAGCATAATACAGTGTGGGCAGCTAAATATTTTAGAAACCTGAAAAGCCTTCTTTTGGTTGAAAATTCTTCGATATTATCTCATCATGGTCATTTAAAATAAATCTAGGATAATATTTTCCACGGACAATTAATTTAGTGCCTCACCTTTCTGGGTTAATTCAGGATCCCTGTATTCTCAAGATCGAATTCTTCAAGCCATGGGCAATATAACACTGGCTTTCCATCTTCTTTGTGAGCGAGCCAACCCCAACTCTTTCTGGCTGCCCTACATCCAGACGCTCCCCAGTGAATATGATACTCCTCTTTATTTTGAAGAAGATGAAGTGCAGTATCTTCAGTCAACTCAGGCCATACACGATGTTTTTAGCCAATATAAAAATACAGCTCGGCAGTATGCCTATTTCTACAAAGTTATTCAGGTAAGCATCTTAAATGTGGTATATAGTATATGTCGTTCTCATGATGATTATTGAGGAAGGTATGAAAACAGTGATGCTAAATAATAGAGCAAGTGTATTTTTCTTAAATGTTTGAATCATTAAAGCAATTTCCTGCTGTTTTTTAAACTTCTGTTAAAATTTCACAGTTCAGTAGGCTTATGAATATCTAAGAATGTGTTTAGTTGGTTGAGAGGAGTGATTACTGCCCTTTGTTTGGCATTGGGTGAGGCTTCATCTGGAATACTGTACAGTTTTGGGCCCGCCAGTACAAGAGACATGTTGACAAACTGGAATGAGATCAGAGGAGGGCTGTTAAGATGTCATTTGCTTCAGCCCTTTATCCATACAAGGAGAGAGTGAGGGAGCTGGATTTGTTTATTCTGGGGAAAAGAAGATAAGGGATGATCCAGTTATTGTTTTCAAATTGCTACTGGTAGCCGGACTCCAGAAGTTTGCCTGTGGGAAGTTGGGCCAGATGACCTGCAGAGATCTGCAACCTATGCCTCTAGGACTCTTTGAAAAATGTATAGTTTGTAGTAAACAAACTAAAATTATAATTGTTAATTGACGTAGAATAAAACCGTTGCATATGTTGCATTTCCAGTGAATGAGGATTAACTGTTGTTTTCTATTCTATGTAACATAATTATTTTGATTGCTTTCAAATACAAAGATTAAACCCATCTGGTAACAATTTCAGTATGGGGAGGCTTGAGGTGGGTGAACTTTTCATCATGTTCTGAAGTAACGATTTAAATTGAGTTTCTAAGACAGAACTGTTACTCTGAGGGATGTCTAGATATAATTGATTTTGTAAGTGAATGATGATATGTTGTTGTCAAGGTAGTGCTCAATGTCCAAACATACAAAGCTTTTTGTGGCACAATCTGCATAAATAGCATATGATTCTATGTACCGAATTTTCACAATTGTGTGATCTAGAGACATTTTCGGTTTTAGCCATGGGGAGAGGTCAGAAGACATAAAGCAATTCTATTCTTTAACATTGTCAGAGTTCCAAAGCTTTTCTATTAACTATTTTATGTCAACAAAAGTTAAATTTTGCTTAGCTGTTTGGAGGTTGAAGGACTACCTATGTTTTGAACACAGTGTCAATTTACCAAGTATAAGGAGCGGAGGGATACGTTTTGAAAATTAAAGTTACTGAAAATAGTAGGTGAAAACCAGACAAGATGCACTTCATTTTGAGGGAGGGAGTAGTGTAGGAACAATGACTTTAATCAGGAAGGAAGAAAATTCTTCCTTCCGGGTGTCACAATTCAGGAAATGATAGTTTAGCCAACTCTCTCTTCTTGCCATGTGCTATTCTAGGTTGCCAGTCCACACATGACCTTTCAGCTTTTCACTTTTTTCCCCTCTAAGTGTGCTGCCTGAACCAACAGAACTCCTAAATTTTATTTCATTAGAATATCTTTTTACCCCTGAATAGTTCTCCTGTTTTTAAAGAGTTGTTAACAGGGTATGGCATAACATTATCCAGCTCTTCCAACTGCTATTCATGCTCTTGCAGTACTTAATCATATAGCTAAACTATCACTATGACTAATTCCATCATTTTCATTGACTAATCCTGTACCAGTAGTATTATGTGAGAGGGTATATGGTGACAACATTAATTAAAAACCTCTGAAATACAGTTTTACAGAGAAATGAGATCTGGAATGACACCCTGGATTTTGACTTCCACGTGTCCAGTATCTCAGAACAGCTTCTCAGTCATTGATGAATAAACGTAGGCTGATATTGAAGTGATGCAAGCACAACTGAAGAATGTATATAAAATGCAGTGGTGTAACAGCAATTGAAGCGTGTGGTATTTATTATGTGAAAAGCAGCTTAAATGTTTGACAAAGCATTTTTTTGTTTATGAAAGTTTCATGTGGCACATAATTTAAGATGGCAAATACACACTATTTCTCTTATTGTTAAAACTAATGAAATATCATTTACATAGCGTTTAAACTAATGTGGTCAAAGTAATATTTCAGTAAAAAATAATTTATATTTTGCATCAAAGTCCATGCTGTTGACTATTAATGGTAAGAAAAGCTACAGTTCGAGCAAAAAAAAAAATGTATGTGAGATGACTGTAGGGGCAGACTGTCTTTAGAACCCCAGTGATGATGATGTGCTGTACATGGTAACAAGTCTTTAATACTCTGCACTGTTATCTTTTTCTATTTTACATTTGCAATTCTATGGAAACTGATATGGCAGTTCATGGCGGAAGACTCCTCAGTCTGATATTGTTGAGACTGAGTCAGTTCAGTTTGATCTGCAGCAGTGCAAAACCTTTGTGGGAATAGTGTTTAAATAAATGGCAGTCTTCTCTTTGAGCTTTATATTAGTATACTCAAGAAAGTGTTTAGTACTGTACTGTTGCCTGTTGGATGAATTGTTAACATAAGTTCTGGTCACTTATCAGAAATCTAGACCAGATTTTCTTTTTCTATTATTCTCCTGAAAAATGATTTTATTGCTTGTTTTATGTTCTTGTATAACACAGCTGTTGTTTCATGTTAAATATGAGCATGAAGGTAGATCAGGTAGGAATTATTTGCTTTATTTATTTGTTCTTTGGAGAATGGGTGGTAATAAATATTAGGTAAATTTTTGTTGTGTTCTGGTTGTTTGGTGCCATGCTGAAGCCCTGCCACGTAACCCCAGTTTCAGCTGAATGTTTCTTTAGTATCCAGTAAATGTCACATGAGGAAGATATATAATTTCAGCTGGCTCCCAGAGTGCCAAGTGAATGTACTGGCTACTTATTATTGATGCTTTTGATGAAAACTCGTGGAAAAGTTTTAAAACTTACTGATTTCTGTTTCTGCTCTCAAAAATAAGAGCATGTAATTTATGAAATGGTGAAGGAAAAAAGTTCATTAAAAAAAAAAAGCCTCTTTCTTCCCAAAAACAAAGTACCATTTTTCATTATTCAGAAAAGCTGAAATGAACTTGAGTATCGTGTTGCATCCAGCCATATCATTTTATGAACAAAGTTGACCTACAAAATATTAGTGCTAAGGGTAATGTTTTTGGAAATTCATTAGCATTTGGGAAAGGGAAGAAGAGGTGGGGAGAGAAAACATCATATAAATGAAAAAAAGCAAAGCAAACCCGCTTTCCTATGACAGGCAGTGTACTCTGTAAGCTTTATGAAAATCTAAGTTAGATTTGTTTTATACCGTCACTTCATTCAGTACTACTACTGCTTTCACATAAGCACTTTCATGAAAGCTGGCCTGTGTGACCAGGATTTTGATACTGCTTCAGGTAGTTGATTTTTTTTTTTTCAGGTAGCTGATTTTTTTTTTTTTAAATTTACAAATACACTTTTTAAATGCAAAAATCTTATATTTACTTTCTTGATAGCTATTCCACTGCAGAAGGTAAAGCAAGTAGCATCTTGAAATAAAAAGTATTTTGTTGATAGTTTGAAGACACTGAAAAAGGGAATAATATATATAAAATGAAAGTGTTAACGAATCATTTATTCAAATGCTTCATTTGCTTTTCAAAGACACTGTTGTTAAAATAATTTGGCTTCTGATAAGTGTGCAGTTTTAAACAGTTTGACAAGCGCTGGTCTGTTTTGTTTCCCTGGCTTCTCTGTAAGGGTGGCTTTCTCAGAATGCTGCAGTTCTTCCTCTTTCTCCAAGTGCTTAGTCTGGATACACATGAAGAATGGGCAGATTTATGCATTTCACAGCTGTTGCGAGCTAAACTGTAGTCTGGTTTGATAAGCAGAAACAGGTGGGATGTTGAGTAGACAAAAATAAACCCTTGAGCATGTTAGCCAGGCTCTAGAAACCACGCTGACACCTTTCTAAACATATGTAATTTGATAACTAAAAAATAGTCAAGTTCTTACAGATGTACCTTAAAGGCGTATTTGGCCTCTGCATTGCTATCAAAATACAGCAAATGGTCAAAAAAACCCCCAGCTTTCATTGCAGCAGACTTAGCGTTTGCAAGATGTTTTTGTAGTTTGTTCCAAAGAGAAGTTTCATAAACTGCAGGGTTTTCTTTTCCCCTAGAAGGTACGCGTGTGATTTCCATTAGCATTTATGGGCATTGCATGCCTACTGCAGGGTGAACAGAGCCCAAATATTTATGGCTTAATGTAAAATATTTTTTTTGTACACTGAAATGTGGTATAATAAGCACAAGAGGGAGCCATATAGTTTGCAGACATTCACAGTGCGATTATATTGCTAAAGAAAATACAACCAAGTTGGAACCTTTTTTTAAAAGAGTATGCAGTGGTCTTCGTGTTTGACTTTCGGTTGCATCTGGATGCCTGTTTGTAGTCTACTGCCGAGAAGTTTTTGTAAATCAAAACAAGACATCAAGACAAGGAGTGCTCTTAGAGAACGTGGAAGTGCCCAAGCTCTATTTACATTTTGCACATTATGGGTCTGAAGCAGTGTTGTATCTTTCCCCCGTGTACAGTAAAGGCTGTTATTAGCCTCCTTATTAAAAGACAATTTTATTATAATTTTAGTGAGCTTTTAAAATCTCTTAAGTGGTGGATCCGAAACTAGCAGGGCCCATTAGCTAGCCATAGCTTTTGCCCTGGTAGCCAGCTGTATGCAGTGGCAGTCTAGGT
The DNA here is from genome assembly GCF_964106895.1 of Numenius arquata. Lineage (NCBI taxonomy): Eukaryota > Metazoa > Chordata > Aves > Charadriiformes > Scolopacidae > Numenius > Numenius arquata. Next base: position 8,870,215 of record NC_133581.1, read on the forward strand.
GTAAGTGGTATCTGTGTTCGGCTACTTCTCATGGGCTGGAAAAAGCTCACTTGGATCCCAGGGAAGGTGCCATCCAGTGGGATCCTAACATGCTGGAGAAATGGGCTGATGATTGATGAAGTCCAACAAGAAGTGCAAAGTTCTGCACCTGGGGTGGAATAATCCCATGAATATGTTGGGGACCAAGGTGAACGTGAGCCAGCAGTGTGCCCTGGCAGCAAGAAGTGGTAATAATGGCATCCTGGACTGCATTAGGAGAAGTGCTGCCAGCAGGTCAAGGGAGATGGTCCTTCCCCTCTATGCAGCACTGGTGAGGCCACAGCCAGAGTACTGTGTCCAGTTCTGCGGTCCCCAGTACAAGAGATATCAGGAAGTAACAATTTTAGAATTAAACAGGATAGAGAAAGCAAAGTCACCTGTTTAAGTAACATTCTAGCAAGTAATTTTAATTTTCTTTGACTTGGTTTTATGTTTCTTTGCTAGGTTAATAAGCAAATACTTGCAAATGCTTTCTTTGCCTTCTGTCAAGCTGCTATTACTCAAGAAGGCGGAAGCTGCCCCATGAATCACACCTTCTTTTTTTGTTGTTTTTAATAGAAACTATTTGGTAGAAGTCATACTTTTAGGTAGCATTTGTACTCTGGTTTGTATCCAGTGTTCCACAGGAACACACTCATACCAGTTTTCTTACTCCTGTGTATTGACATCTGGACAGTGCTTATGAAAGTGTTATTGTAGTCCCATTGTGAATACAAACCTTGCCATAATCTATTCAAAGATGTTTTGATCTGTTTGTTTGCACTATTGGACAGAGAACTTAATTTCCTGGAGGCTGTAATCCCTTTTGATCAGATACTAAATTTAATTTATTATTCATTTAAAATTTGACTAATTGATTTAGCGTGAATGAAATTCTAAAATCCAGTTATTAGCTGTTGGGCACTGGAATATCATTTTAGCTAGGACATTTTAACACATAAGTTCTAGATCTCAAAATAATATTATACCATCTTTAAAATCTGGTATCACATTTGACTCTTCAATATTGGGTATATTACGTGAGATTTCACATCTCCAGCTTAATTTTGACACCAATTTTTGAAGTTGTGATGATACTTTCAATATGACTTATGCCGCTCTTACGTTATTTTTCCTTACTGTTTCTAATCTATCATATTCCAATAAGCATATGATTTTCCAGGTCAGTGTGAAGTAGAACGTCTGGTCTCTCTCTCTCTGTACTTGGCTTTAAGATACCACCATTTAACTTTCATGTGCTAAATAATGTTTGAGTTGAATGCAGACAAGTATATACTGCTTTTTAAAACAATCTAAACTATTCACGTTTGGATGTCGTCTATTATTTTTAAGTTGATATAATAGAGAATGTTTTAGTGCTCTTAAAGAGTTCAACTAATGTGCAGTCAAAAGCAAACGTATTTGGAAGCAGAATACGGTTTTGATCATGTATCAGGTAGGTCCTTGGGGTTTCTCAGTTTTCCTCCCTACTTGATTTATACTCATTGGCATGTCAATCAAATAGCTTTTTTTCAGAAGTGATGTCCGTGACACTGTAAAAAAAATGGGTGGAAGGAAGATGGCACAGTTGTAAACCCTATAAAATCTTTCCCTTTTGTTTACTTGTCTGCTATACGTGTCAGGTTAAGGAGACATTTAAAATTTCATTGAGTGGGCAGTTACAAAGGTAAAATAGTGTTGCTATTTAGATTTGCTTTGTCTGAATTTCAACGCCTCAGTTGTTCTGCTTGATCAATAATAAATCAATAGGCACTTAATCATGGAATATATTTATGCCTTTCTGTGTTTTTCCTCTCTGTGAGGGCCAAAATATTGTATTAATCTGCTTTGCTGGCAGCAAACCAAAGATTGACTGTATGCTTGTATGTACCACTTAGTGTGTCTACCGTAAGGTGGTTTAGACTTCACAAACATGCGCCAAATTCCTGATTTTTGTGTCACTTCTGGTATATCCCACCCCTGGCTATGATGACAGTAACGGCAGATCCTGGGGCTTCGTTGGGCCATTCCTGTGGCTGCCCCTCTCCATCACAGAAGCAGTTCCAGGCTTCGCTGGGTTGCATCTGTCCATCTGAGACAAATGAAGAGCTCAAGTCCTTGCGTGGGTAGGAGGTCTGCTGCCTTCTTCCCCTGTTCCTTCCTTGCTTTCCACAGGAACACGGCGACAGCTCTGGGCTTGGAGCCAGCCGGACACAGGAGGAGGTGTTTGGCTGCTCGGGCAGCATTTGCTCCTCAAGCAGCTGTTCTCTATCTCCTCCAAGGAGAAGGTGGCAGGCCATATGGAGGCATCCTGTGGTCCAGATTCAGCCGATGGGCGCCAGTTGGACTGTGCTGGCCTAGATCGAAATACAGGCACGTCCCACTTGGTGTCTGCTATTTCTTACAGTGAGAATATTTTAAAGTCGGAGGAGGACAGACAGGATAAAACAGATCTTTCATTTTAGATATAGATGTTATCTTTCTTTGGATGTTTATTGTTAAGATTTCCTAATCAGTAGGTTTTAATTTATTTTATATTCTGAATGGTTTGGATTCTCTTATATGAGCCTAAATGCCTCTTTCCCCTAGAGAAAGAGAGATGAAGTTCAAACCGTGTATGCTGGTGCTAAACAAAATTTGTTTCTGCACAGTTTAAACCACGTTTGGGAGGAATAAGACGTTCTCTTGTTAGTATTGCAGGCTTTTAAAGCATTTTTTTGGAAGACGCGTTCTCAACCACTTTCCTAGTTGAGAATGGAGATAAGCATCTGTTTTTACAGCCAATAGAGTAGAGAGGTTTTTCTGTTTGCTTTTCTGTTAGTTGCTTTTTTTTTTTTTTTTTTTTTAAATTTTTTAACTGAGTTGCACTTTCTGGGGCAGTTGAGTTTATCCCCAGAGATGTTGCCTGTGTCTTTTGTGGAAGTGAGTGCCTCAGCAGACATCAGAAGATCATCATGCACTTACAAGTATGCTTTCTCATATAAAGTTTGTACTTATTGTGCAGATTTAATATTTTTCCTGATATAACAGCAGTTACAAATGTTCCATAAATTTAAAATATGATAACAAGCTGATGTTTCTTAGAATGGAATACTCAAAGGATGTATTCTTTAAGCACTGCAAAATTATACAGGGGACTTATCTTTGTTAAAATTAGTAATTTAACTAAATTACAAAGTGGATTATCCTCTTCAGTCATACCCAATGCTAATACTCCACACAGTAGGAGATTGATATGTTGCTAAGTAAACCAAAGTTTATTTTCTTGTACTATGGCTTGAATGCGAGTTGAAGAGGAAGTGAGAAGTTTTTTATCTTTAGTTGTGTGTGCAGTATAGTCCCATTACATCTGGTTCCAGGACTTACCCTGCCCCATGTGCCATGTCAGTTCTGAAGTGCAGTACCTTGGTTATAAGATGATCGTGATCCAAGCTTCCTCCTAAGCGGCTCCTCGAATGATTTATCTGTAAACTTGAGTAGTTGATTCACAGGTAAAAACACTTTGGCCATACTGCATGATATTAATGCTTGTTAGGAAACTCTTTGGATGAGGACTGGTTGTGAATAGGAAATATTGTCCCTGTCCTTTCAAAGGACAGGGGCAGAGAAGTTGTGGATGCCCCATCCCTGGAAGTGTTTAAGGCCAGGCTGGATGGGGCTTTGAGCAACCTGCTCTAGTGGGAGGTGTCCCTGCCCATGGCAGGGGGGGTTGGAACTCGATGATCTTTAAGGTCCCTTCCAACTCTAACCATTCTATGGTTCTATGAAAGCAATTCACTTCAGGCTTTCCATCACAGCATTTGATTTGTGGCTTGTGATTCACTGAATTGAAAGTAGAGGTGTGTGATGAATTGTGTATGAACATAGTGCACATGTGTTGCACTAAACAAAATGACCACGGTAAACCTTGTACTTCAGGAGGAGCCTAAAGAGTAAATGATATGTCCTGGTGCACAGGTGTACGCCTTTGCAAGGAAACTCTTCGCTGTAGCCATCTTACTGGACCTGTGTGAATGAAGTACTAGGGACTCACCTCTCCATCTAAGGCTGAACTTGAACACTTAGTTCATATTTCATGAAGAGATTTACCACAGGAGATGATGGACCTAGTGTGTCTTTCTGTTTGCTGAATGGGGATGGGAGGGACTGGGGAGGCTGTCTCATTGCAGAACATGTCCAGTCTCAGCCCAGCTTGCTCTCCTGCTTCAGCCCTTAGCAGGGCTGCATTCCACTCTGATTTTGTGGAAGGACAGGAAAAGGTATAGAGAACTTGTACACTAATTTAAGTGTCGTATCCCGGTGCCTTTTTTTCTGGGAAAGATTAGTATTTTAGAATTCTGTATGTTAAGAAGTATTCTGTAAATGGAGTGATCATGAAGTGGATGTTAAAAATTCCATCACTATCTTGTCTCTATTTAATAAAGGAGATGCCACAGAATCGTAGGCAGGTGCTCGTTTGCAGTCAGTTCAAAATTATTTCTGTGTAGTCTGTCAGCCAAATGCTAATGTCCACTTTGCATGTGAAGTAGGTTGTCAGTCCTTCAGACCCTTGAGTTAGTTGATGTCATGGTTTGAGTTGTCTGTTGTGCCCCTGCTGTCTCATTAACTTAAGAACAATTTTTTGCAGGTAGAAGGTATGGAAAAAGGGACTGTGCAGTTAAATTCCATTGCACCAGAAGGAGTCATTCCACTCTGCTTCCGCTGCATGAATCCCCTAATAGTCTGGAACAGTGCTTTCTTGTGCATATTGGCAGAAAGTAAATAAAAATTGCTGACATAAAGAATAAGCAGGAACGTTATTTAGATTTAATAAGTTTCAATCCTGTGGTACCTTTTTAATTTTAAGATTCGTTCTATTAGATTTCTGCAAAGTAGGATGATCTTTCTTCCACTAGTAAAGTCATATAACGGCACGGGTTTGTGGGCGTTATTTGCTTCATAGTGCTTCATGAATTGGGCTGTTTGGAAATTCCAGAGCATGCCTCTGTAGTTATAAACTGCTATTACAAAGTAAAATAATCTTTGGCTTTGTCTCCTGTCCTGTACAGGGAACTGGCTTTCCCTCGTTAGGTTTAGGCAGCATATGTCCAATGAAAAAAGTGAATTCTTGTTTCCCTGTAGATCTCTAGGATCCTCCATTCTGAATTCTTTATTTTATTTAGCTTTAGGGCAGTTAAAGCCTCAGCAGCTCCACAGAGAGGAGTTTCTCTTCAAGGCTGCTGCTTCAAAGGATTTGCAGAGCCGGGAAAGGGACAGTAACCAGCAAATGCTGACAGATCTTCCTGCTTCTGGCCCTGAAAGTGTGTGTGTGGTGTGTGTTTGTGTTTTTGTACACCTACACATTGGCCTGAAACCATCGAGTAGCATCCAACAAGGCTCATAACGAAATCTTCCCATGTTAATGAGTACATTGGAAAGAGGGGAGAATCTGGAAAGAAGAGGAGGAAAAAAATTGTTTGGTCAAAAGGAACGAACCCTTGGGCTTTATGTTCAAAGGAATGAAAGTTAACAAGGTGGAAGCTTAAACTGGTTTTGGCTTTAACTGTTTCAAGTACCCTTAGTGTTTTGGAGGCTGTGAAAGGAGTGGAGTGATGCCCTCAGTATAATCTCAACAATGCTTGGTATGTTGCATTCCCGAGATAGAAATTGAGCTGTCTCTACTTCAACGGTGCACAAGAGGTTTTTGAGAATATTGAAATCTGATTTAATAATATTGATGCAGTGATTGCCCACAGCTTTGCCTTGGACTTGTGAGTACTTGAAATATTCTTCATGGAAATCCAGCCCATCTCTGTGTCTTCAAATTCAGGAAACCAACAAAAACAAAACCAAGGATTTTTTTTGTTGTTGTTATGTATTACAGTGGAGTAGTAGATGACTCCGATGATCAGCTTATCTTGTCTGAGAGATGGTGTCTTATAAAATAAAAAAAGAATCCGCTAGCTTTGATCACATCCAGTGATTCAGTTTTTTCTCACTCATCGTATACAAGGGCTAATGGTACAAAGGAATATACTGGCCAGTTTGACTTCACCAAAACACATCAATTCTTTTCAAGACATCTAGTAGCATAGATATGAACACAAATTTACTACTGGGTAAAGTTTTGTACTCCAATTTTAACTTTTACTCATTTTATTGCACGTTACAGTAATAGGACTTGTACTCTGCAACACTTGGTAAACAAGCAAATATTGAGCTAATTTTAATGGGAGTTCCTTGCCAAGATTAGGAGCTGTGATAAATGAGCTTTGACATTTTGTGATTGAGCAGGGTACGTGGTTACTGCCTCTAGTAGTCTGGCCGCTCCTTTACAAGAGGTTGATGCCCGTGTAGGCTGGATGGCAGAAGCGAAGGTTGGGATGGCTTCTCAGCTGGAAAGGCCACCACCCTTTCTACATGGAAGCCTTCATGCGGTCTAAATAAAAACAAGCCTTCTCAAAAGCAGAGGAGTCCTCTAGCATCTACTTTATAAGACTTGAGAATCATTATCTTGTGATGTCCATTCAAAAATATGATGGAGAAATTATGGAGCGCAAAGGCTCCTACGCGGGCATCAGGAATTGTGCTTTCTTGTCAGGCACTGAACATGAGACACGAACCACTGGATATTACTGCTTCCCAGAAAGAGAAAAACGTCTGAAAGTGGTTTTTTTTATTATTTTTTCTTTTTTTCTTTTTTTTTCTTCCCCTTCCCCCCCCTCCTTTTTCTGGTTGCCATACTGAGTAACTGGCTTCTAGTCTGATAGTGTTTTAGGTGACTAGAATAACAGTCTGTCTCTTTCCGCAGTGGCTGCAGACAATCTGGCAGCAATCACTGTTACTTTTTAATATTTCTGGTTATTTTGAGATATCCTCCAAATGTCTCAAAGAAGGCTTGGAACGCTGAAGGGGAAGAAGCTTTTTTTTTTATTTTTTTTTTTTTTAAGGAATAGCAGCATCAGGAGGAAAATGAAATTCAGCATGCCACTATTTGTTTTTGCAGTGGTCATCACCCTGATTGCCAGCTCTGACAATATTTTCACAGAAAGGGTAACTAAATAGATGGTATTTGTTCTTTATAATAACTCTTTCAGTAGAATGTCAGGACCTGCATCTGAATGAATATATTCACATTTTCACGTTCCCATTTTTTATTTAAAGCTTCCCCTCCTAACTTTCTGAAACTACTTCATACAGACTTGGTAAGTTAAAATTAGGGTGCGTGTAGTGGATAATGTCATGTTTCAAAGCTAATCTGTGAAGACCTAGGTGTGTGAACCTATAAAAGCTGGATCTGATTTTTTTTTTTTTTAACGTATTAAGTGTTTGTTTAGTTTAAATATGTCTGTATCTTTTTTGATCAGCCTGAGCAATTTGCATGCTATGCAGCAGTCATCTTCTATACTTTATTAAATATCTGTCAATTATAAATATCAAGGTTTTACATTAATGTCAAGATAGTACATCAAAAATTCATGGAATATGTGACTTTTTTTCAAGGGTATTTAATACTTAATGCATTTGTGTCATTTTTCTTTCTAGATATATTGACAGGTTTTATTAAGTGTTTGTTAGGGAGATTTCATTTTTACCAAGGGACTATAAAGAGAAGCTGCATACTAAATCAATTTTTTAATCAGAATATTGTTCTTTTTTGTGTGTCTTTGGATTCTTGTAATCTGTAGGGCTTTTATGTAGTAACATAGTCCAAGTCAGAAAATCTAACATGCTGACTTATCTTAACTTTAAAATAGCTACTAGAATATTGTACCACGGAATGTTATAAATGCGGTAATTACGTACACTGGGATTTTATTCCGCCTTGTGTCTTTTAAGACCATGTATTTTGTCCTTTATTGTAATTTACTAGTGTTTTTATGTGAATTGTGTCTGGACGGCCTCCGTATAGGGGCAGTCCCTAAGTTTCACAGATTTACGTGGGGAGGGTTGGTGGCATCGGGAACCTTTTCCCGTGGCTTGCGTGTTCGAGTGGACACGTTACAGAGGGACTGCTTATGGCAAATGAGCAATTAACGTCCGGGAAATCTCCTGCTGTAATACAACTTTTTCTCACGGAGAGGACAATGGCAGTATGTGTGTGTATATATATATATATGTATATATATGTATATATATTTTTTTTTCTTGCCGCCTTATAGGTATTTGCTCGGAGTTCGGGCTGAGCGTGTTGGCTCGGGGCGGCCGGCAGGGGGCAGTGCCGGCCCGCGCGCAGTGCGCAGCGCCGCGGCGGCACCGCCAGGGGGCAGTGTCGGCCCGTACCGGCGGCAGCGGGTCTGCGCCCCCGGGCGGGGGGAGCTGCCGGGGGACAGCGGGGCACGGGGTGTGTGCCTGCGGGTTAAACGCCTGGAACGGCGGGGATAGGGGTTTTTAAGGGCTCCGAACTTCTGTTCGTGTCAAATATCTTCTTTAAAACTTCAGGTGCAGAATGAGATTCCGGGTTTTCACAAGTATTAGTAACGTAACAGAGAAAAATGTTATTTTTAAAGTGGAACTGTTATGCTGATATGTCTCACTGACGGTCTTGACTTTCCCTGCTTAGTTTACTGTAAAATAGATTAATAATACTGGCAATAAACGTCGAAATTAACTTGGCATACAGGAATACTATAGGGTGGTTGTTTTTAAGAATTGTTATTTCCAGTGGAAGGCTACGTTGGTTTCTGGAATGGAGTGAGTCCTGGCCGCTGTGCTGCCGCCAAGAGACCCCCTGAAATGGATTGCTTTGGGTTTCACTTCTGGTGGTGTGCCGACTGCTTTCGTGAGGAGAAATAACTCTGTAAAACACGTTGCTGCAATTAAACTCGAGGGAATTTGTTCTGAAATGATCATGTCGTCAGCGTGAATGAAAATCGTGTGGAAATGTAGGGTGCTTTAAAAAGAAATAAAAAGTGAGGGAAGGGGACGGGGTAGCTGGAATTGGTAACTTCTGTCATGTTTCAGAGAAAGGGTTAACTGGAGGGGCTGAGGGAGAGCAGACACCTGGGACCTAACACCCAATTGGCAGTCTTTTGTAATATATAATTTGCCTAAAATTGCGCACTGAGCACAAGCTTTTGTTTTCTAATTGATTTACGGTTTGAGCCACTTTTACCTCATCCCCTACTGTCCTGCACACGGTGCCAGCAAGTACATTACAGTGAGAAATGATAAATTACCATGCACTTGTGATGCTAATGCATCAAGAGTAAAAAACTGCATACTACATGGAGCTTCATGCATTAAGAGTGTCGCAAAGATAAAGCTATGCAAAAAAATCATTTGTATCTTCTGAAATAACCATTTGATCATTTACTTCAATTCATCTCTGAGACCTAATTGAACCTGAAGATAAAAATTCATGCTATTATGGCTTTGCCTTTGTGAATTGGGACAAAGTTCTAAAGAAAGTGTGTGAGTGTGGGCTTAACACTACCTGTATTTTTAAAACTTTCAATAAGTTAATTGATCAGAAAAGTAACAGGTATTACAGATTCTTAAAGCCTTCTAAAAATCTAAATATTGTGCTTGTTAATGGCAATTACAGTATGTGTTCTCTAGTGGCATTACTCCGCTTTTAGATGGGAATACGTGTAGATGGCTTAATGTGGGTACTGTCTAATCAATGTTTGTCACCAAAACTATTTAAATATTTTTATCTGTTTTATTTTGGAATAGTGCACCTTGTACTGAACAAAATCTTTACAGGTATCGAGGAACAATTGAAAATCTTGTATATATAATTTTTACTTGCATTTGTGAAATACCTTACTGATATCCCAGAAGAAAGGAAATGGGGAAGTTGGTGAAATCTAATACGTGCTTATTCCCTGATTTCTTTCCCCCGCCCTGCACCACGGGCTGGTTTTGTTTTACCTTCACATACTCAGTCCACCTTAAATTTTTTATTTTTGTACAATGTCTGTGGGTTCCAGTCTTGAAATATGAAGAAACAGATTTATGGCGGCTGCTGGGCACAACAAATTAAGTTGACAGTGATGTATGAGAGCATAATAGCATGATGATCCCTCTGTAGCACGGCTGGACGCCTCCTGCTTCATTTGGCTCTTGTTAGGATCTGTTAGGCAGCTAAATAATGAAATTCTGCTGACTGATTTCTGATTTCTCTTTTCTTTCTCTTTTCACCTTTTCTGAAACTTGCATTTCCCAGACCCATCCTAATGCCAGCAAACTGCCCTTAAAGGATTCTTTCACTTATGACGATTACAGGTTGGTCTGTCTTTAAATTATTTTTTTTTTCTTCTTTTTTTTTTTTTTTTTAAATATAGTGAACCGTGGGACCCTGGAAATGCTTCGTTGGTGGGAAAGCCCTACTGTTACTGAAATGTTTAAATGTAGGATTTGATACTAACACACTTTCTTAGTGAACAAAAAAGTAAAATAAATATGCAGATTTTAATTGTTACAAAGGAATAGTCATTATGAGCAGTTAATTTAGCCAACTGGCACGCATAGTCTGAGATGAGTAAGGTAATTCGTTGTTTCTTAAGAAAATAATTCAGTTGACGTTGCAGGAGGTTTAGGTTTGGGGATTTTTTTTTGTTTTTTGTTTTTTGTTTTTTTTTTTATAAAAGGCTTTACCAGCGCATAGTAGTAAAACCTAATATTCATGGTGGCTCTTGAACAGGAGAGCTGGAGAACTTAAGCTGTACACGTGAAGCAGGAGTGTCACTTAGAGGTGCTATAGGGGGTGACATAATTAAGATAAAAATAAGAATAATTAAGATAACGAGAGCTTTAATTCTGTGAAGTGATTAAAATAGCATGAATAAAAGGCATTCATGAGGTCTTACAGGGATTTTTTTTTAGCCTAGTTGTACTTCTAGGTAAGTCTAAGAAAGTGGGATTTCCAAAGCATGGCTCCTTCACCTACAGAGTCACAGAAAAACACGCCAACTTACATGTGGTCTAAAATTTTGCAGATAAAGTGCAACAATTAAAAAGAAACTTACTGCTATTATGTTTCAAACAGTGTTTGTGTGTCAGAAATATCCACATTCTTAACTTGCTTTTTTAGAAATTAAGTACATTTGAATGTGATGGTATCTTTCTAAGCAATTTCTAGTCCTTCTGAAAGTCTAATTCTGTATATTAAATACTTGTTAGTAGTGGAGTCAGTGGGAGTTAAAATTATTTTGACCTTCTGGTGGTGTTCTTCCCCTCTCCCCCTCAAAAATCCCCACAATAAACATGTATTAAGTCCAGAACATAGTGAAACTAAGATTATTTTTTTTCTTCTGGCATTTAATATTCATTTTTTGTCTGAAATAAAATAAAAATGAGATTCTAGAAAATACTGAAATGCTGAACTTTATTGAAGATTCTTAAGTTTGAGTGGGTAGCTGGCATTTCCTTTGCTTAACCTGAGTTAGAAGGGTTTTGAATGATGTCTGTATGCTAAATTATGTTATACTTTCTTCATTCTTTTTACCTGCATATCTGTATGGGTTTTTGGGGTTTTTTTTTTCTTCTCTATTCTGCTAAGTAGAAAATTGAGCAATACTGATCTAAGCCAAAAGCTGGCAAACTGAAGGGCAGCACTTACCAAAATATCATGCATGTGTTGGGTGATGACTCTGGTTTCCAGTTCATGCAGTACATAAGCTTTTTAGGGAGCAAGGGGAAAAATACCTCCTGGCTCTTCCAAGGGTCGGCACACAGATGGGAGCTGCTGCTGCCAGGCAGGAGCTGTGAACGGCTCTGAAGACTGCGGGAATAGCTGACCCCAGGTTTGGGCTCTGTAGTGAGGTGTGTGTGTGCAGTGAAGGGCTGGGGAAGCAGAAGGTGACACGGGAGCAGGTCCTGGTTGAGGTAATGGAAGGTATGAAGATTCTGTTGCAAAGAGTGCACAAGAGGGGTAGGATTCCAATCCTGGTTTGGGAATTGATCTATGGACATGTCTTGGAAACCTGGGAGCTGCTGCTTCTCCTGCAAGTGGTATTGCCTTCTGCTGTTACTACAGGCAGAGTGATCTTTAAGAAAACTGAGTTTGGAAACTCCCAGCCTAAATGAATGCTTCAGGTTGGACTACAGCCAATCATATATTGATGTTTTGAACCATCTAATGTTTTTAATTTTTGTAGATGGGCGGTCTCCTCTGTTATGACACGGCAGAACCAGATTCCAACAGAAGATGGTTCCAGAGTTACATTGGCTCTAATACCTTTATGGGACATGTGTAATCATACTAATGGACTGGTAAGGATTTCTTCAGTGTTGCTGAAAGGCTTTAGGGCTTAAATATTAAGCCTTTCGACTGCTGTACAACAGTTTAATAACACTTTCCATTATGCTACTTAACACAGGTATTTTATCTTCCCAAGTGACCCTGAAAAACTAATATCTGAAAGAAAGATTTGTCAGTATTTAAAATGTCTTATGATAGCTTTTCAGGGAGAACTTTCTTCATGTAGATTAAACAGAGGTGATTGCATACTTGCGTACAGTTATATCTTATATACATATAATGTCCTTTTAAAAGTTTTCAGTTACGCGATGCCTTTTTTTCCAGGCAAGTTTGAATATTCCTCTGACATGGAGTTTTGTTTCTGGAGGTGGAAAAAGATTAACAATACTGGACAGATTTGTTCTGAGAATAAGAAAGCAGACAATGATGGAGGTTGCCTCTTGTAGCTACCACTAGGGAAAGTGGTTAGAAATTTGCTACTAAGAAATACTGCCTGCTCTCCTAACCATGCCCAGAGAGCCTTGTTATGGAGACAGCAACAACAAGAACAAAGCCTAGTTCAACAAAAACAGTACATCTGTTAGTACATCAAAGAAACAAAATGCAAAAATACTACTTCAGGGCATATTAAACATTTAAAAGGTGACATATGTATATAGAAAGTTAGACCTGGTGACATTTTGGCTTATGTGAGCTAGTTCAGAAGATAAGGTCTTGATTTCATTAACAGGCTAGTTAATGTTGAAGTGAGGAAATGGAAACCCGTAAGAGGATGGTTTATCATTGTTATTTAGCCAGTCTCACATGTGCGTCAAAATTAATACTCTCTAATTGTGTTTCCAGTAGATGTTATTATTTATTGTTATCAGTGAATATGACGCTGCTATTCAAATTGTAAAGCAAGTTGTTTTTCACTTCACATTTAGCTAGTTTATTGTTACTGTGACTGTACCAAATACACCAAGGTAGGATAGGCTACAAAGTTTCAAGTGTTTGGTGGGATTTTTTAATTTATTTTTCCCTATTAAAATGTCATTATGTGGTGTTCTTTAACAGTGATTCTTGCTTTTCACTATTTTTTATGCAATCTCATAACTTTGATTTAGCAATAAAGCTTGTATGAGAGTCTCCGATGTAAAGAAAATAGCTTAAAATTCAGAAATGTATATTTCTGTAATATGTCTTAGTACTTCCTGTATCCCTTTCCTGCTGGGCATCTCTTTCAGATGCTTTTGCAGAGACTTGTCTGTATTCATTAGACAACTCGTAATGAATGCCTTCAAAGTTGGGATCAGAGGAAAGAGGAAGAGAATTAAGATTCTGGGAGGGAAAAAAATAAGTAGCCTATATTAAAAGAGCAGCTAGTTATGTTGTTTTAATCATTCAAACTTCTATTTAAATTGATAAAGTAATTTTTATTTTTATTATGCTCTTTAACAATGGGTTTGATATGGAGCCAGCCTCTGGAGCCAAACCTGCTAGCGCAGTGGTATATCAAGGTTGGAAGCATTTTTTTATGCTGAAGTGTATCCTAGAGGGTGGAAGGAGGGGCGATGATGTGCTGAACTTAAATATTTTGAATGTATATGCAGACTTTACGCACTTGTTTCATAGTTCTACAGAAACTAGTTTAGATGGTTATAGATTCAGGAAGGGTAGACAACAGTAATATTGATAATGGGCTAAGAATAGCTACTAAACCTATTGCTGTTGCGTGTTAGTTTCCTTGTACTATTAGAAATAGGGAAAAAACCTGCTACGGTAACTGTAAGCTGCTACGGTAACTGTAAGCTGTCTGTATTGTATTTTATATTATTGTAGAGTGAGATGAGGGTGGGTTCTGCTTTAATCGTAGCACATCCCTTTAAAATACATGAGGGGAGTTGTTATTCCATTGCAGGAAAGTAAGAAACAAAAGATGGCGTTGTATGCGCCCCTGTCTGGTCTATTGCAAAGATAGTGCTGAAATACTTCGAGTCAATTGGCTACTATAGATCCCTGTTCTTGCTTTATTCCACAGGGCTCCTTTCCATGAGCTAGATAATAAAATGCGCTTTGGGTTTTATCTGGAGCTAGGTCCATCCAGCTTTTTCTTGCTTCTGACACTACTAATTAGATCAACCTGCCACTAAGAACTATATCAAAATGGTTGTCTTCATGCATTTCTCATTGTTATTCTTTAGTGGGATTGTATTTTGACAGTCAGAGGTTGATTACCAGTTCTGCTAGAGCTTTAAATAAGCTACATTCTGCCTGTTGGGCTGGGTCCATCCTTAATCACTGACCAAGGAGACTATTGCATGCTTTATACACAACTTGAAATTCATGTATCAGTCTGCTTCAGAAATAAAACTGAAGGGATGCAATTTGTCAGCTATCATGTGGGAAGAGAAGTAAACACCCTGTTAATTCTCTTACATGACTGCTATTAAAAGAAAGAGGAAATAAGAGTCTAGCACTCCATTATGCTTTATAGAAAAGCCTTTTAGAAGCGCTGCTGGTGGTTTTAGTTTCTTTTTTTTTTTTTTTAAAAAAAAGGCAAAAATAAAAAACAATCCGAAAAAAGAACAGTACTCTAGTGAAGCATGCTTAAACTGACAGAATCCTTCTCTTAACATACTGGAATTTCCTCAGTCCTTGAAAGCCTCCTGTTCCACAGGCATTTCAAGAAACTGGAACGGAGTTTTCACGTTTGCAAGTATTTCATTGAGTTTACACACTAAGAAAATTTCAGGACAGGTCAAGCGCTGTCAAGAGTTCACCTTTTTGAATGGAAGTTGCAGTTTTTTTCCCCAAGATGACTCTATTTGAACTTGGAAAGTACATTTGTCATAGCAAAGGTAAATCCTCTAGCACTTGCAATCTGCAATTCGGGGTTAAATAACCTTCTAAATGAGAGATCTTAATTAAAAATTGTTCAGTCCAGCATAGCGAATGTGCAGGAATTTCTGTGTTTGAGTACTGCAGCCTGTGTTTCGCAGTAGAGCGTATTGCATGATGCCAGTGTTCTCTTCTGATGGCACCCACACGCGGAGCAGTTCTGCGAGCTTTCCGCAGGGCCAGGCTGCCCGTGCTCAAGGCTGCCGTTTTGGATTTGCTGCACGGTAGACAAGTTCCCCGTCCTCACTTGGAAAGCACTGTTTTGGCTGACAAATGCCCTCTTGATGATACAAGCAGCGTAAAACTGTTAACATATAAACCATCGACCAAGCTTTCAAAATGGTGCATGGAGTTCTGTCTCTGGACAAACTGCATGCAAGATAGGAGTCAGGGTATACCACAACTCACATGTGAGTCAGCTTACAAACAAGTATGTTTTCATTTGCAGAGGCTGAGTGAGAATCTTTGGCTGCTTCTAGATTTTTTTTTCCTAGGCCCAGAGCATATTTTTTCCAGTACTGAATTCAGAATGCCTACCATAAAAGTTGCTTCCTGATTGTTCAGCAGCTTATGATCCATCCTGTGGCTGCATCTGTGCCTGCATCTTTAGTAATACTATTCAAGAACATGCTGTTTGTCACTTCAAAAAGTATTACATTTTTCAAATAGCTTTACTTGTTAGTGTGAGCACTTTATGGTTTCATAACTTTTTTCAGAGAAGCACAGATTTGTTAAAGAGAATTTATCCTCTTCCATTGCTTGCTACCATCAAAAAAATTCTTTTAGCATTTTAAGAGTATTACTTAAGTTTAGATAAAGGGATTATTTGCAAGTAAATTATAATTCTCTGAAGATTGTATCCCCTAAAGATCCACAGTTATCTAATCCTTTTTCATTGAGAGATCAAAAATGTGCTGGCAGTTGAAGGATAAAGCTCAGCATATAGAGCTGTCAGTGCCTCGCTCCCTTGGGCCTCACGGGGGTGACTGAAAACTCCAGAACTTCATAACAAGCTGCAGGCTTTAGCATGGGACTGTCTGTGGTCTATGGGAGGGTACTTTCCTCAGAGCCTTCCATTCACTTCAGGTAAGCTATTTCTTCCCTTAGATTTCTTTAATGCAGAAATTTTTTTTAAGAAGAGATTTCTCAGGAATAATAATATAGCTGGTAGTAATGGTTTTATATTGTCCAGAGAAGGAAATGTATGCAATTGCTATTCTTAATATCTATTTCCAATAGGACAATGTTTTGTCAGTGGTGGAGGAGATAAATATAAAATGCTAAAGGTGCTTTGTTACTCTTTCCTTGGATAGATCACTACAGGCTACAATTTAGAAGATGACCGGTGTGAATGTGTAGCACTTCAAGATTTCAAGCCTGGAGAACAGGTAGTGTGAACAGTTATCTGCATAATGATTCTTTAATTAAGTTTTGTGGACACTTGGTAACTCCCTAAAAAATTTTAATAGCAGGGTGGTGTGGATTAAGCCCTGCTACATTTGCATTTTATTATGCTGAGCTAATTCTGTGTGAAAATACTACCAAACTAAGTAAGTGCACATTTTTTAGAATAAGATGTTTTCTATTACTTGGTAGAGCCAACTTTAGATGAGTTTTGATTCCTCATGTTTTGGAGAACTAAATCACTGGTAAATGCACAGACACTGAGCGTGGTATTCTGGATGAGATTAATGAAAGGCCATATCCAAAGGACCAAAGATAAATATATTGTAGATTTGGGGCGTCATTTTGTCTGCAACAGCAGATTGTATAGTCTTTCTTAAAAATGTTGTTGGTTTATGTTGCATGTTAGTTTCCATTTAAGAAGAGGTTAAATGCAGTATATAGTTGCCAGTCATTTTACCCATGTTGCCATTCCCATGCTTAGTGAAAATGAGAAAGGACCTAAAAATACACTCCCCTTCACACACGCCTGTACACACTGCTTCATCCTGAAACAGAAAGCACCACAGGGTGAGTCTTCCCAAAGATGCGTGAAACAGTTCAGAATCCAGTGTTTTGTTCAGAACTGCTAAGAAACAAAAATAAGTGTTAAAACTAGTAATGCATTGAAGACAGTGGTTCCACGAGTGCAGGAAGTCTCCGGTGGGGAGGGTTCCTGTGCTGTGTCAGCAGCTAGCCCAAGCCCTCAAATGCAGTAGCTCTCCGTTTTCCCACTGCTTGTGCACCTCTAGTCAGCATGGCCAGAAAAAGAAACATCCTGAAATGTTTTGTAACTCAGCCTCTTGAGTTATTACCTTTAGTGTATTATTTTGCCAGTCTTACACTTAATAATATTTCGATTTTCATTTTTCTTATGTATTGTTACCTTCTTTTTTAACAAAGATATGCCTGAATAATTTTAAGTATGTCTTTCCAGAGGTGTATTTATCCTCATTGCTATGCTGGGGTTTACAGTGATTGTATATTTTTTTGTGTGGCTCTTAGAATTTGTTATGGTAGTCAAATATTTGCAGTTCTTTTCCAATACTGGTATGATGAGTTAAAAGGGGTCCACAGTTTTTCCAGAAGTGATCCAATTTATAATTTTCCACAGCTGGCAATGGATGTGTCATATAGCTGTTCTGGCTGCTCTCTCCATTTCAATTTTAGAGGCTTCCTCTATTTCGATTTTATTTTAGTAGTTTCAGTTTGCTATTTATCAGATTTTTTTAAAAAAAAATTCTGTGCAAACTTTAACATCATCATTAAAGCACTTTCATTATATAATGCTTCCGTCTTTTAATATACTGTGCAGATGTTATTTCTTACAGCTTCATCAGGAAGAGTGTATGATCTTTGCTTTTACTACTAAAAAATGTGAGGTGGCAGAAGTCCACAGAACCTATCGAACACTGGCATTGAATAAAGCAATTTTCTCATTCTGTTTAATTGGCTTTTTTTGTAAAACAGTCTTAGCATGTAAGACCATGCTGTATAACCTACACATGATATGTGACTTTTAGTTTAGTATGAGATGTATCACGGTAGTTTTAAAGCTTGAGAGAGTTAGCAGCTCTCTTTTTAATCCCTGCCTTAACATACCTAGGCAGCTCACTTGTTGATTATATGAGTGTGTTACAGTATAATGTTTACTATAATTTAATATAACACTTAAGCATTTAGTGCTTAGGATAAATAGTTCTAATCTAAAATTGGAAACAAAGAAAGTAAATGCCATTGTTAGCATTGTTGAGTCCTTAAGAGAAAACTGTGCCTCTCTGTCAGCCAGAGAAGAGTGGCAGGTTACATGTACTCAGAGCATTGCTGTACCCTGGGGTTAAGAAGGGAGTTCTGTAACTGTTGAAACTCTTTTTCTGGTTGACAATTCCATTATCAAACAAAAGGGGAAAATATCCTCTTGATGCAGGAGAAGACAATTGCTACTTTAACCTCGTCCCATGTACTTCGTACAGCCTAGCCCTGAATTAAACATTTTTGCAGGTTATATTTAGGAACTTATTTTTTAATGTAAATTAAAGTAACCTATTAGCTTTAGATAAAGAGTTCAGAGTATAACACAAATAACTACTGACTGAACACAGATCAGATATCTCTTGGTGTGATATACTTTAGTATATCCATGCTGTAAGTTAAAAGAAAAGCAAAGTTGATCCATCAACAGAGTAGGTTAATTTTTTGGGTGGACGTATGAGGGAGGAAATGACCCCAGAAACACAGTTTCTTATAATGGGCCTTCCTTGTCTCGGATTTTTTTAGCCTTTAAAAGCCATAGGATCTTTGAAAACTTATTTCCATGTGCTGATATTTTATGACAGTGTGAGAAAACAAAGTATTTTTATTTTAAAGTATAGAGTAAGAACCTGTTCTCTCCTTTCAAAGTCTGTTACATGGATATGTTTACATCTACCTCTAAAGTCTATTGCCACACTATATACAGATACCAGAAAACAAAGCATGTTTCTTTATATAACCAAATATACCTTGTTCTCATAATAATAACTCTTTCAGGAAATAACTTTCAAGTTATGTCAGTTTTGTGAGCTGATCTTAAGCTTTTTTCCTGTCCCTTCACTTCTCTTTTCATCCTTCTAGATTTACATTTTTTATGGCACTCGGTCAAACGCTGAATTTGTGATCCACAGTGGTTTTTTCTTTGATAATAATTCACATGACAGAGTGAAAATAAAGCTTGGCGTGAGTAAAAGTGACAGGCTGTATGCTATGAAGGCAGAGGTCTTAGCTCGTGCTGGTATCCCAACGTAAGTAAAACACAATGCCATGGGTTTTTTAAAACATTTCCAAAGTATATAGTGTCCAGTAGAGCATTTATAAAGCTGTTCTATGATAATTTTCTTAGGTGTAATATTTCTCCTGTTTATATAGCAAATTAAAGTTGTTGTAATAATATTTACAGAAGTTCTCTGAGCTATATTATCATCTAATTTGGACCATATATAAGGAAAAAAGCCTTTGGTTTAATCAACATTTGAACAAAAACAGAGCAAGGTTTAATTTGAAGCAATCTGTGGTTTTTCTTTCTCTCCTATCCCTTCCAGACGTACTACAATGCTCAGTATGTGAACCACAGCATTTTCCTTTAGTCTTTTCAGTCCAGAGGGTACTGTTAGGAGCAGCAGACGTGAAACACTGCATTTTCATGAATTTATTATCAAAGCCATATAAAAATAATTATAAGTGTAAAATTGTGGAGATAATTGTTCTTTTCAGATACAGGTTAGGGAAGCTTGTCTTCAGTTTGAACTACTATTACCTAATTTTGTAAAAGTTATTTTTATAACAGTGCATTTGTTGTATACTTTGAGGTCTTTTATGTTTAAATAAGTTCAAAGATATGGCAATAGAGCTTCCATTTACTGTTGCTGTTTCTTTTATTAGTTCTAGTGTTTTTGCCTTGCACTCCACTGAGCCTCCAATCTCTGCCCAGCTTTTGGCTTTCCTTCGAGTGTTTTGTATGAGTGAAGGTAAGATGTTTTATAAAGATAACCTAATTTACGTTTGTTTTGGGGTTGGTTTTTGTTTGGTTGGTTTTTAATGCAGGAATGTGACAGACATTTATATAAAACATTAAGCTAGAAGATGGGAAATGTTGAGGAGTTAAGGTTAAAAAGGGATCTGTAAGCTAGTGAGAAACGAAATCTTTGGCCGTGTTATCTGAGGGAATATTTCAGTAACACAGGCCTTTCTGGAACTCCCAAAGCATGTGGTGATGCAATTTTGTATTTTTTTTTAACCGCCCAGGCTGTTGTGAATGAGTGAGCTTCAGAGCTTGATCTTTAGTTCTTAGGTTTAAACACAGAACAAGATTATGTGAGACCCTAGGGGTTTACATGCTTAAAATCATATCTTATTAGCCGTCACTGATAGAATCATGTAGGTATGGAACTGGAATATTCTGTACTGTAGGAGAAATATGGGAAAGAAATTTCAAAGTTGAATATTTTCAGTATTTTTGGTAATGCATGATCTAAAACCAACTTATGTATTTGCAAACTGTCTTTGAAGTATTTCTCTTAGGTTGGGGGTTTTGTGGGGAAAATATATGTACGATTAATAGCAGTAGGAATAGTGAAGTTGCGAAGTTTTTACATGTGCTCTATTTGCTTTCTTTAATAAAAACAACCTACCTTTTTTAGTGTCATGCCTTCACTGCGTCCTGTCATCCATCTTTTAGAACTTACGAAGAGATTAGAATAGAATAGAATAGTTCAGTTGGAAGGGACCTACAACGATCATCTAGTCCAACTGCCTGACCACTTCAGGGAAGTAAATTCAAGTAAAGCAAATTTTAGTATGCCAGTGAGGGGGTGAAATTTGGCTCAGAGAAGAAAATATAGCTAGTAAACATTTAATTGCATTACTCTCATACGTGATTGTGCTCAGATTATTTGTATGTCTTAAACACTGCATAAGAAAATTGTTTACTGAGAAACTAGATGCAAGTGGTTTGTGAAGTTTGTGATAGCTGCTTTGCAGGAGTGAAATTTGGTAATTAAAAGATTAATGGAATTTGTGTAATGTCAAGGAGCTGATTAAACATTTTCTACTCTGTGTGAAGTTTGTTTGATGGATGTCTTTTCTGACCAACTGGAGGGAGTTTCTGCTACTGAAAGAGATTACCAAAACAATTAGGAAAAATAATTCCATTGCTATTTGCACGCTCTGGCCTGTTCTTTTTATTCACGGAAAAGTTCACTGAATTCTTTAAAGAATTACTCCCTTTTGTTTATCAGGTATTATACAAAACATTCCATCTCACTGTCACAGAGTTATGCTGTGTATCAGAGGCTATGATATAGAAAGTATCTCTATTTCAGAGTGGAGCAGAAGGTCCGTTTTCGCTAACCTCAAGACTCCTCTTTGAGGAGTATCCTGGAAATAACCAGCATATCTGATAATTCTTATTTGAGAGAGGTTTGGTTTTTTTTGTTAGCTGCTCAGAGCTATACTATTGAAAATAAATCTTTCTGCAATTTGTCAACTGACAAAGTGAATGATGAGATTGTTTTTAACACATTGGTTTTATACTTATTGTAGAAGAGCTGAAGGAACACTTGATAGGCGAGCATGCCATTGACAAAATCTTCACTCTGGGGAACTCTGAGTTTCCCATCAGCTGGGACAATGAAGTTAAACTTTGGACATTCCTGGAAGCCAGAGCATCCCTTCTTTTGAAAACCTATAAAACAACTGTGGAGGTAACATTATCATTATATGTAATTTAAATGTCTGAAATGTTCTCTGTTATGATTGTAGGAAAAGATATTTTGTCCCCCATCTTGTCCTTACAAACTTTTATCTGAATGTTAGTACATAATTCATTCTGTACTTTTTAAAGTGTAGAAACAGATTTGCATTATCTAAGGAAAATCAAATAAGATTGCAAAAAAGAAAATTTTGTTAATGTAATTTTGTTAATGTATTTTTTTCTTTGATTCTCCAACTAGAGGCTACCAGCTTTTTCTCTGCAAGTAAAATGGGGGATCAGTTTCAACTTGTTGTCTATTAGCTGCATTCTCCAGACTGCAAAGAAATATGTTACTATTGTGACTGTATAAGTGAACATACATGTTTCATATATCTGTGAAGTCTCCTCACTTCGCTTGTTATGCAGGCTGATCTACGTGGAGAAATTTTTGCCTTCTTTGTGAATTCTTGACAAATTTCCCTGGGACTCCATGCAGACCCCCCCATCATATATGTCCATTTGCCTCAGCCTAAAGAACCTAGTGTCACTTACTGTTAACGCATAAACGGGGAAAAAAGGTGAGGGATTTTTTTCGTGTTGGTTGTTACTAACAAACATGCTTTTTCTTTTCTAACAGGATGATAAGTCCTTCCTGGAGACCCACGACCTGACTTCACATGCGATAATGGCTATCAAATTGCGTTTAGGTGAAAAAGAGATCTTGGAGAAAGCAGTGAAGAGCGCAGCTGCGAGCCGAGAGTATTATACCAAACAAATGGCAGATGGAGCTCCGCTTCCTAAATATGAAGAGAGCAATATTGCCTTGTTGGAGAACACTGTGGCAGACTCTAGACTCCCTATTGTCTTGAGAAACCTAGAAGATGTGGAAGAGCAAGGGGACTTAAAGATTGATGAAGCTATTGATGCTGAAGTCACAGAGAATGGGTTTGTAAATGGTGAAAACTCTCTATTTAATGGGACCAAATCAGAAAGTGAAAATCTAAATAAAGAGAAAAGCAACAGAGAGACTGAAGATGCCAAAGAATCTTCTTCAGAAAGTACTGATGAGGTTAAAGAATAGTCCTAAAATTTTACTTTCTTGTGAAGTTAAATTAGCTGAAGTTTATGAACAGTGCATTTATGTTGGTGTGTTTCTTTGTTAACATTTCTCTTTCTGCAGAGAAAAATGTTTTTGCTGCTTTATATAAAAATGAATTTTTAAGTTATTTAAAAGATTTAGCATCCCTTTTCAATTAAGATTGCCATCTTGCTTTCAGGCAAAAACTGGGGAAAGAGGTGCCTTTGGAAGATTTTGCAGCCCTTTATTGAACCAAATGTATTTTCTTCCTGGGGAAGAATTAAGCTCTTCTATCTGCTGTGCTTTTGTTGTTCTGTCACTCTGACTACCGAAATTAAAAGCTTGCTCTGCCTCCTGCCAAGAAAAGCAGAAGGCAGGACTGACTCGGTATTCAGCAGGAAGGTGGGAGAGCAGTACAGCAGAAAACTGGATAAGAGGATCAGAAACTTGGGAGACTGGAGGAAAACCTGTTTAAAATCAGGTATGCCAGTCCAGAAAAAGGTAAGGTGGCAACCTTATGATTGGTAGTTTTAAAAGTTGATGAGAATCCAAATTGTATACACTTCAAGTGATCTCTGAAGATTTCAGTTTGTGTCTTGTTTACTGTATAAAAATATCTCATCTTTCTTCTTCAGTCAGAGTTAGGCTGCTACAATACAACATTCACCAACTTTTAAAGGCTGACTTCTTTTTTATTGCCAGGCGGTACCTTTTATTTACGAGGTTGGCAGTGCTACTGGAGAGTTCGAAAGCAGATAGGCCAAGCCACAGCTTTAAACTGTACTGTTCAAAGTGAGGTCGCTTCCCAGCTTCTTCAGGTTTTCACAACTAGCTAGAGATTTTCAAAGCTACACTTTTGACTAAACCATTATTAAAAGGAAAATATGATGAATATCCCTGTCTGCTTACTCTTTCATTTATGTGTTGTTGGATGTAACATTGAATGTGACGTGGTTACCTGATCTTGCTCAACTTCATCTTTTGGTTAAGATATTAATTGATGCTGTTTTTTTGAAGGAAATGGCAGGCAGGCTCATGTGTTTTTTGCCCAAGTCTGCAGTACGCTTTGCCGTGGAGATTGTGTCTCCATCTGAGGCACATTTCTTGGGATACCTCCGCAAGTTATTAAGCAGGTCTACTCTCTCCAGCAGTTTTGGTCACCGTCATACTATGTTTTAACTTCTAGGTGGAAACAGTCCAATCCTAGCACAGTGCAGTTTCAGAACAAGGGTAATTCCAAGGCTTGACTTTGAAATTACCTGGGTATTGAGAGGAGAGGAGGGTGGAATATTTTTATTTTGTGGGTGAAAGGAGAGGAGTATGAAGTGATTTAGTTCTGTTCTCGATATCAAGGACTTTGTCTTTTACCTCTGTATCCTTAAATTCAAGATAACGGATAAAATGGACAAGCTCAGACAATTATTTAAAGCTCAATAGATGTTGCAACCTGCTCATCCAAGATCAGTTGATCAGTAAAATGTCTTTTGGCAAATTCATAGTTTTATTAGATTTTGCTTCTTTTATACTGCAACTTGGAAAATGTGTTTTTGCATAAATCTTTGGTGCAATACACATGAAAGTGACTTTCTTTCAGGTTGTCATAGCAGTTTTGGTGTTCAGCTAGTATCAGTATGGGGAAAATAGAAAAAAATAGTTTTTTAAAAAATATTTCACTAAGAATGGCACATTGCCATTGCACCTTGGATATTGCTTCACCACTAACAAGATGCTGGACCAGTATTTTTGTAACTATATGCTGCCTTTGGTAGAATGTTATGAATTGTTGTCTTGACAGTTTAATTGTCATACAGAAGTCATTACACTTTGGTTTTTATTAGGACCAATATTCCATTTCTGTTTCTGCCAGTTACATTGCACAACATTGTACTAGATACTATGATGCAATTCTGAAACTAGCCTTCCCTGAAAATTATAACTGTAATTCAGAATTTAAATGCTTTGATTCAATCTGATACACTGTATTTTGTTCCAGTATTTGCTGATATCTATGGCTTAGCGAAGCCTGTGGTCACCACAGGACAGAATGTGTGGGTTTTCTTGAATAAAATATAGTTCTACCATGTCTTCCCTAGTGAGTGTATTGTACAAACACAACCTCTACCCACTACCGACTGCTGTGTCGTTTGGGGTCTGTGGGGAGAGGAATAACTGTCCAGGTGTCCAGATAAAGATTAAAGGAGAAATAGCTGGGGGGAAAAAAAAAAAAAAAAAAAAAAAAGAGGGATTCTAGTAAACAGAAAGGGAAAGTGGTCTATTAAGTATACGGTCAAATTCTTACTCTTCAGATGTTAGTGTTATTTAGAAAAATACGTTGCACACAAAAATAGTGAGTAATGTAATTTTGTAATTTGCATTTTTCCTCTATGCATATAGTGGTTTCTCAGAAGCTCTAACCTAAAACTTAGGCTTTTGAAAACTGAGGTGGAAACAAAAAAAAATTGGCACTGATGAGCCCTTATTACCATCTGTCATGAAAACAGACCTTTCAAAGCATTTTAAAGTTAACTTTCTTCATAATGTTTGGTTAAGAGGCTGTTCACACTAATCCCAGGCTAAATGCCAAATCTTGCTTCTGTTTAGCTATCTGAAGTATTCCTGTAAGAAAGACATCACTTGGATTTCTCGGCCTGATCTCCAAAAACAAAAGGGGAGTGGGGGGGGGGAAGGGAAAGCCCTTTTGAATTTTGTATGAACCTACCTACTGATGAATCGTTTCTCCAGCAGCCGATAACTTCTTTGGCTCCGTACTGCAAGACGATGTCAGTGTAGCCTGGTTGATAAAGTCAAATACACAAAATTGAGCAACAGCCTCCACTCTGAAAAAATACTTGTCAGTTATATCAACTCGGGCTTAGCTGAAGTGCTGACCTGAACACACGAGAGCTTGAGAGCCTTCCGGCTGCGGAGGTAAGATGGTTTAGGGTCTCAGCTAAAATAAGTTGTGTTTTAGTGTGTTGACTAAAATAAGTATTCCTTCCTTTGGACTTTGTTAGAAGGCAGTACGTACAGAAAATCTGTGCATCTCAAGCTGCGTTCCTGAGGCTGTTTTGCCTTTAGAGAGGAATGATCATCATGGAGTCGTGAAACTTGGCCGTTTCAAAGGCACACTGGAAGATTTACACAAACTGTTCTTCTCTGGTTCACATGTTTAGAAATAGTATTTAATGTCTGCTGCTGCCACTTATATCACCCTTATTTTATAGAAAGGTGCGTGAAGTAATTATGAAACGTAATTCAAAGTGTTTCAGCCTGGCACAATAAAGATGCTCCCCAAATCCGCTGCTCTTTTCTAATTTTATGGACTGAGAGTCAGTCCTTGCTGTTTCTCATACTCTGTGCCAAACAGGAGCGTTCAGAAAAATACGTTGTGCTACCAAATTTATCAGATGAAGCAACACCCATTCCTTTTCCTCTAGAAGATTTTTAAGTGATCCTCGTTGAAGTCAGATATGACCACCTGATTTTCACATAATTACCATCTATATTTAATAGTTTTTAACACGCTTCCTTCTTCGCATGCGTTGCTTGCTGTACAAAGCACAGCACACAAACTGGTGACTCACGGTTAGAAGAGCTTCTTCCTTTTAGCATTTCTCGGTTTCTTACATCTATTTCCTAACAAATGCCACAAGTTTGGAAACCATGTGGCGGATTTTTCAGTTAAAATAAATAAATCTCAATCCATACTTAAGAAGAAAAGCCACAAACGGTCCTGGATTCTTTCGGGTTTTGTGTCTCCTTAGGTTCACTGGTGTATTCAGTGTATTTCAAAACAGAATGAGTGACTGCTATAGGGTTAGTGTAAATGAGCTTTAGTGATACCAGTGAAACTTATTGATGATCACATGTTTAGTGACAAACACAAATTGAAATTTTGCCGAATGCTAAAGTACCTTGGTACCTATCCTGTGGCACCAAGCTGAAATCAAAACACCCATTTTTTGCCTTTTTTTTGGTAGCCTTCTGCTGAATATGGAGTGCTCTACTACTTACGCTCCCAGATTATCAGTACCAGGCTTTGCAATACACTTGAGTAAGTTGTTTGGGGTAGCAGCATACGTTGGGTGCTGTAGGGTACTCACCTACTTGTAACAAAGCGTGATATTTTTGCCTTGTACACTGTCTTTAGTCATTAACAATTATCTTTAATTTCAGTGTAGACATTGGTAGCAGCATGAACTGGACTTGGCAGCTCACAAAAGCAATCAAGTTGGTCATCAGTGTTTGCCTCGCCCAGAAAGCGTTGTGCAGTCCGTGCTGGAAGGGTGGGAAACCAGAAAGCCGTTGACTTCTGCCCTTGTCCCTCATGTGAGGAAGCCTTCACAGCTGGAGCTGGTGCCGTTTTTCATCAGGAAAGATGAAGCTAGATAGGGGAGGAAAGCGAGGAGATGTCCTTAAGTGGCAAATAAAATCTGGACAACTGAACACCAGCTAGCTTGTCTCTAGGGCAGTGTCGCTATCCCAAAGAAGTAGTAGTAGTTCAGGAATTATTTTAGTGGGTGTTCAAAAAAAAAAAAAAAGACAATCTCAAATTAGTATTGTAATTAATGTGTTTTTTTAAGCAAGCCATGCATTTCACAATTAGACAAGGGCTTCACTTTCCCTAGGAACAGGTGAAAACGTATGAATTACAAGCTGTTGTAAGGTGTTAAAGTGGCAGTGAAGAAGAGATGTCCCGAGGGCAACCTGAGTGAAGTCTGGGCTGGAGTCACCATTGTCCATTGACCTGCTCCTCCGCCCTTGCGGGAGAACTGCTCGACAGCGAGGGGGTGAGGAAAGGCTTTATGGGTCCAGTGTGGAAGGACAGGACAAAGCCACAGGGAGCAGTATGAAAATAGAAGATAGTGGTGTATTCAGGACACTCGCCTGAAACATGATGTGTCTGTACTTGGGGAACTTTATATTTTTGTGTACAGGACTATTTTAGTATATGAAGTTGATCAAGCAGAGAAGAGGCTTTTGAACCTGAGTCTTCTGTCTTCCAGGTGATTCCTTCTGTTGACTGTGCTCTGAACTCCTTTTATTTGTTTTTCTGATTTTTATTATTTAATGATTTTGGGGTAGGTCCACGCAGAATTATTACTATTTTTTTTTAACTTCCCAATTTGGAGAAATGAGACAATCACTTTCCAAATAAATCCAGTTCTGACATGGCAAAACAGGTGGTGCTGACCCACCACAACTTGTGCCTTCGGGCAGCTTAGCGTGAACCTGAGTGAAACAGATTTGTGGCCCTTTGAGACTTGACTTTGCTTCTTCAGAAAGTTGTTTAAAATCTGCAGGAGGATGGGGAATATAATCTTGCGTGTCTGAGGAATGTTGATTTCCCAACTGAATTGCTGTTACTTATGCGCAGAATTAGATAATTGAACTTAAACACTTAGGATTTTATTTCATATTAAGCATATATTGTTCTTGAAAACTGGGCCAACTTGACAGCCCTGAACACACAAGTCGTTTGTCCTCCAAAAAGAATCAACGGGGGCAAAAATGAAGTTCCCCTGTAGCGTCCCATTGCCCTTCTTCTGCGTGGCAAGACCAACAGTAGCCTAATTCCAGCGTGGTGCCTGGTCTCACAGGCGATACCGGCCAGATAACCTCTTGCTTTGTGTCAGGCTGGGGCCACCCACCCGTCCCCAAGATGCGCTTGCTGTCCGTAGGAGAAACGCTGGCTGTTCTCCTGGCCTGGGTTTGGAACGGTGCTGTGGGAGTCAGTAGGTTTCGCCTTGTGCTACTGACTTGGTTCTGTGCAAATGGAGGATTCTTTACTGTTTTTAAACTTTTTGTGAATGCTGTTTGATTTAAATATTCTGCAGTTTGTTATCATATTTACAAAAGTTGTCTGCGTCTCCTCTCCAAGTCTGAAAACTCTGTCCAGTGCTGGGCTCCCCAGTTCAAGAAGGACAGGGAACTGCTGGAGGGGGTAGCAAAGGGCTACAAAGATGATTGGGTGACTAGCACATCTCTCTTATGAGGAAAGGCTGAGGGACGTGGGTCTTTTTAGTCCGGAGAAGAGAAGACTGAGGGGGGATCTGATCAATGCCTATAAATACTTAACGGGTGGGTGTCAGGAGGATGGGGCCAGTCTTTTTTCAGTGGTGCCCAGTGCCAGGACAAGAGGTAACGGGCACAAACTTGAACATAGGAAGTTCCATCTAAACATGAGGAGGAACTTCTGTCCTTTGAGGGTGGCAGAGCCCTGGAACAGGCTGCCCGGAGAGGTGGTGGAGTCTCCTTTTCTGGAGACATTCAAAACCCACCTGGACCGCCATCCTGTGCTACCTGCTCTGGGTGGACCTGCTTTGGCAGGAGGGTTGGACTAGATGATCTCCAGAGGTCCCTTCCAACCTCATATCATTCTGTGATTCTGTGAAATTTGGGAACCATGTAGGTGTCCTGCATCCAGCAATTGCTTTATGCTACGGGTTAAGGCAAATGAATTTCCCTTTGTTTTATTCCATGCTGATTCACCACTTTGTGCTGTTACTAACTCAGTCAAGGCTCCTAATTTCAGTGCTAATAAGTGGGGTTGTGTACAGGTTTGTGGCGCAAAGGTATGAAATATTAAACCCGAATCTCCATACTGAAAGAGGCACGCACAAATAGCCTCCCGTGAACTGCAAAGGAATTTTTAGAGTAACTTGAATATCTGTAAGAAAGCCCCACTGCCTCGCAGCAATTAATTCAAGTGATTGGATGCTAGGAATGGTTTATTATAATTGCACACAGGTACTAATTTATTAGGGTGGCTGTTTCTTTTGGCATATGTCAAGAAGGTCAGAGTTTAGACTTTTTTGGACATTAACCTAGTCTTCTGAAACTCTGAAGTTCCACTTTTTGGTCATTAATTTCATACATGCTGAGATTGTGACAATTAACCCACTTAATAAAGGTCAAGTTTCAATTTTTTCCAATTTCTGGAACACTTAACTTTATTCCTTCTTGAAAATGGGCAGATACAGAATGATAAATAGTTATTAAACGAGAAGGAAGATGTAGTTCTGCTGTCAAGATACTATTGAACAGTTCGTAACAAAAGGACCAGAACTACTACAGATTTGAAGTAAAAGGAATAGCATAAAACGGACTTCAGGAAACGTATAGATCACAGTAAGCTGTTTAATTTTCACTAACATTCCTATTAACTTACTCTACCTTAGCTTCTAATTATGCAAATCCATAATTTGTCCCTGTAATGTTTTTCACGTATACATGTGATTTCTCCCACAGCTTTAAAGCAGCATCTAACCACAGCTGAAAGGCATAAACAAGCAGAGTGAGTAAGGAGATGGTGGTGGTGTTTTCAGATGACCAAAGCCTAGTTATACTGCATTTTAATAATACCTGGATTTCAATGAGCCACAAGATTAGAAAAAAAACCAAAAAACCCCCTTGGTTCTGTGTAGTGGTATCAATTCCTAAAGCATCGATTGGTATGTTGGGTCTCTAGCTAACGCTTAAAAATTAGAGCTGAAGTATGTTGTCGTCTTTGAAACCTCTGAAAAGTATCCGTCAAAATGCCTATTTAATAATTTTAAATTGCATCATCCATTGAAGAAACGTTTGCAGATAAATCAGAAGTAGTCACTTTTTATGTTAATGAAATCATCACACCTTCAGTATTATGTCAGTGTTGAGTGATTTTTGGAAACCTATTTTTCATGTATGTTTTTGCATAGTTTTTAGGTATCATGTGAATCTTTCTGGAGTATTATTGCAGCAGTTTTATAGGTTGATGCTGAACGCTGTAATGCAGGAATGCCACACAAATCTTTCAAAGAATAAGAAGCTGTGTATTGAAAATAATAGTATTTCCTGTATAATTTTTTCATGAAGTAGTACAAGTACTATCATCATAGCCTTAGAAATGGAGATATCATCACCAATTCTCAGCCCTGTTTTTTCAGAAGCTCTGGGCTTCTGAACAGGCTCCCTTCAAGCACAGGGGTATGAAATATTTGGCACTATTAACATGTGCCCCAGTGTAATTGCACAGAATTCGTATTCTAATACCATCACTCAAGATTAGATGAAATGATTTCTGCCCTGGAAAAAAGAAAAAAAAAAAAAGTGTGGCTTTTGAGTTTAAAATACTGCAATACACTTCAGCACTGACGGGGCTTATTTTTCATGGGAGAGGTTTAGCTGTTGCTTTAAAAACTCCTGCATTGTCCCCAGAGGTTTTTACACATCACACACACACACACACACACATACACACACACACAGAGTTGAGGTACTCTCTGCCCCTTCTCCCTTTGAGAGGAGTTATTAGCCTGTGCTAATGCTGTGTAAATGCTCACTGGTTAGTAGCAATACTTGTGGGACAGATGATTTATAGCCACTTGATTCAAAAGATTTTCAGCTAAAGCTAAGTAATCATTTCAAATGATCAAATATCATCTGCCACGAGAAGCAAATACGCAACACAATGATAGTTATCAAGCTTACTCGCAGCAAAGTATATTAATCTTTTCTTCAGATTTTACTTTTGGGAGTAGTAACATTCTCTGACAGAACAGTTCAGTCATCATAAGCTGACTTTCAAGAAGCAGCAGCAGCATTTTTCCTCAGTGAAATGAGGTTCAACAGGTAGAACTTCAGCCCAAAAATGATGTGTAGTCTTGAGGTGGACCTCGTGATTTTGCATCACAAGAAATTAGCTAGCCTTTTCCTCTTCTTTCTCTTTATTAAGAAAGCTATTTTTGTTGTCCGTATTGGGCAACTATATAAAAACAGGCAAGTTTTATATCTTGGCAGGATTAAATGAGAAGTATGTATGTCTTTTTTTTCATATCCTTGAATATCAAAACAAGACAAGCCTATTTAGGAACAAGGATTTTATTGCTTAACATATATTTGCATCACGCAGTGAAGACATTCTCTTTCATGGCACGTTTTCTCCCAATGGTTTCCAAATGCCTCACAGCTCTCACAAAGCCGAATTTTTGCAGTACTTTTCTGAGATGAAGAAGGGGCCACAACCAGGCAGCAGAGCCTGAATCTGTGGTCCTGGTCACAAGAGTTGCCCGTGTTACACGTTTTCAGAACCACGTGAAATAGTTTTGTGAACAAACTACAAGACTGTTTCTAGAAAGAGAAAGGGGGATGTGCCTGCTACTTGGTTTGAACAAGTGGTTGCTGAAATAAGCAGTTCATCTTTAGGAATAGAAGGTCATTAAGCATTGGGGTTATTTTCTCCCTGGCCATGGACTGGGGGAAGGAAATGATGCTGTAACAGCAGTGCGAAGCCTCCCCCAAGGACAGGCTGCCATTCACAGGTGTAATTGTACCTGCGCTGATTGAGATTTCTTCTCTGGGTTCAGTGTTGGCAAAAGCCAATAAAGTGTAAGCTTGGAAAGCACTGAAGAGCACATAATGATACAGACTGGTCATCCTATTTCCAAGAAGATATAAAAAGCAATATTTTCTGTTAGCCTGCCAAAAATAGAGACAACAAAGTCAAGGTGGAGCTTCTATACGAGAGAGCCTCTAAAGGCTTTTTAAGGTAAAGAGTAGTTACGATACAGATATATGAAGCAATGAAAAGTGCTGTAGGGAAAGGCATAGCTGGTTGATTTAGTGACAAAATGTTCTCTCTGGAAGGTATTGTTCTAAACTGCACAAATCTGCAGGAAATGGTGAGACTTAGCATGTCATCCTCCTGTAGAAAACTTCTGAAAACATTGGATCTGTCAAAGCACCCTATTTTGATGTTTCAAGGCTGATTTGTTAAAGAAACAAAACCTGGGCAGTGACACGATCTCCTTGCATTTCCCTACATGTTACTTAAGTGTTTCTTAAGTTACTTAAGTCTCAAGTGTTAAGAATTTGTTGCTCTTTTTCAAATCTGACAAAATTATGGAAAGCTCAAAGGTTGCCAAGTCCCATGAAAATCACCAGCCAGGTAGTGCCCTGCTGTAGGGACAGACCGGCTTCACGAGCTCATATGTTATTAGCCTGCAGAAAATCCATGTGGTGACAACCCTAATCACAGCTCATGGTCAACCATGAGAGCCAGAAGAAAACCATTCCTTACTGCTCACAAAAGCAACCTAAATTTTAAACCTCTGATTTGGCTTTGAAATGACCAAGAGATATTTAAGAGTGTAAGCTAGTATGATTTAA
Source organism: Numenius arquata (assembly GCF_964106895.1). Taxonomy (NCBI): domain Eukaryota; kingdom Metazoa; phylum Chordata; class Aves; order Charadriiformes; family Scolopacidae; genus Numenius; species Numenius arquata. Next base: position 8,903,197 of record NC_133581.1, read on the forward strand.
AGGCTTCAACCAATTGCTTTGAGATATTGAAGTAAATGATTCAAAGTGTTCAATATCTTAATAGCTTTTTGTCCTCTGGTGCAAATGGTCAAGGATAAATTTTGCTGCAAATTGAAGAACAAACCTGGATCTGAACTGGAAAGTTTCTTCTTGGTCCAGCTCCAGCCCTGTTCATCCTTCTCTAAGTAGGAGGACCAGGAGCAGCCTGAAGGGCAGGGAACCTCAAATTGACCCAAAACGACATAGCTGACCACTGACACTTCATGCTATAGGAAGGAAAACAAGAAACCTACCACTCAGGAAGAGTTTGAAAAGGCAAAGCTTTGGTCTTAATGCTTCACATTTCTGTTAAAGGAAATAGACAAAATTAAGAAGGTAATTAGCCCTCAGCCCTAAGATTACAAGCAGATTCAAATTGAGGGGGGAAGGTGGAAACTTATCCCATGGGCAGGTAATTATGCAGTTGTCTAAGGAGAAAGGTTTTTGCATTGCTTTTGATGCTTTTTCTGTGCATGACAGTATGGAATTTCAGTGGTCTGAGCTGGATTTCCTACATTCCTCGAAAGACGGGTCGGACCGAGTCTTTGATAACAGCCTCATCAGTTTGGCAATACGGAGCTTGAGGAAGTGTGCATAAGTTTCTGTCTTCTGTCCTATTTTATTTTATTTGACAACCTTTTTTTTTTTTTTTTTTTGAAGATCAGAGCATACTTACAATTTTTATAGAACTCCTAAATCATTAAACTTGCCGCATATGCTTATAAATGGCTTTTGTAGTCTGCTTAGGTTTTTTCCTATGCTGAGTTTATATCAGGTAAACTGGAATAAATGCAGGCTCCTGACTCCCACTTGATTCTTGATATCCCCATGAACACTTGCCAGAAAACTGGGTTAACTCTCTACCACTTAAAATAGCCACTAAATAAGGTCCGTGTGCTTTTGACCCTTCTGATCTTTTTGGTGGGATGAAATAATACAGATAGAGCAATAGGAATGAGCCAATTGAAAACATAACCTCAAACACAGAAACGTTAAGCCTCATAAGCCTAAAAATCTGAAGTGTGTCAATTTTCCTGTTTGCTTAGGTTTATCGGGGCTTTTTTAACATCTTTCATATTTGCAAGATCTCTAAAGACACCCGTGCCCTCTCTGGTAAAGGGATAAATACGGTACTTATTGGAATGAGATCTCATTTTCTTCCATTTCAAACCAAATAAGCGCACTTTAGAGATCATGGGAAGTCTGTAAAGGGATTTACCTCCAGCTCTAACAAACCAGCCATGGAACAAAGGGAGAGTAGCCCCTGTGTGAAGTCAGCGGTTACCAAAATGCAGTATGTTGGCACTCCAGTTTTTTCCTGTGTAAAGCGTTCTGCAGCGTTCCGGAGCAAGCGCCTCACACTGTGGTGCAGCATCTCTACCTTTGCTGTCCCTCTCTCTCCTTTCATTGACACGCGGAGAAATCCACACAACATGGACAGTCTTCCTTGCATCGCTCTCCATACCTATAGGCAGAGTTTCAGACCTTGTACTACTTCTGTCAGGTCCAGATGAGTCATAGGAGAAGATTATTTCATTAGCAAATGTAAGAACTGCAGAAGGACTTGGTGTTAGCGGAATCTCAATCCGGAACCTTAGACATGGGCTGCAGATCAACCACTCGGCCCACAGCAGGGAACTGCTGGCTCTAAATGTGCATCCAGAAGTGCCTAACTTCAGACATGACCCAGCCAAGCTCACGGGTGGTGCCTGATTTCAGCACAAGTAGCGTCACCCATTTAAAAAAAACCAAGGACCTGACTGTTTCTTGTGCCCTCTGAGGGGTCTGGGAAATAAATTTAAAAAAACCCAATTCACAAGCTGTTCTGTTGTGTTTCTGGCTCGATCTCATCAGGCAGTGGCTGGTGCCACATTCAGAGCACTATTTCTTAATTCTCTCTCCTTCACTTCATACTTATCTCACTTTAGAGAGTGTGAAATTTTTCAGTTCATTATGTTCTGAACTGTTATTTAATTGAAGCCCCTAATGTTCAGTCAGTACACACTGCACACAGTCATTTAAAATATTCCAGCAGTGCACATTTTTTATAAGTGGTTCAATTGGAAGTGATCAAGGTTTGAGACTTCCAGCCCATAAAGGCTTCTGCTGTGGAAATGTGAAGTGCTGCTCTCAATAATTTCAAACTGCTTCCTAAGCAGGCCCTCTGTTCTGAGTGTCTTAAACTGCCGCGTAATTTCTCACAGAAAGGAGCGCGTCGCAGGGTTTGAGGGAGCCCACTAGCTGTGGAGTGTGGTGGGAAACCCTCCTCTCCAAACAAAGAGGTTGGCTGGGAGATTTTTGTTTCCCTCGCCCCATCGTGTCCACAAGGACTGAACAGGGTGACTGCCCTTTCTTCTGCATGGCGTGTGTCGTGCTTGCCGCTTTGTCCTCCGTTCCACGAGATCTTGTGTGCAACTGAGAGGCGAGCACAGAGAGTTTCTCTCTAAATAGATTTTCTCCAGCCGAGTACTCCGAAACTCCAGCGTTGTGAGGAGGACGGCATCCTGAAGAAACTAGGAAGAACCGTGGCATCAGGAGGTCAGATCACACACACCAGCTGCAGTTTCACTGCCCCCGGGTGAAGCCACGGTGAAAAGAAGATACTTCCTAGGGATTAGGTGCAGCAGTGCAGCTATTTGAAATTTATTCTGCCTGTATTTTGAGACACGGCTGCAACCTGTGACAACACAAGACTGCAAGCTTACTTTTCTGCCATTTTCCATAATATGTGCATCAACGATAAAAGGAACCCTGTCAGGGGATGGTTGTCTTCAGGCTTCCTAAGCCCGATTCTGCGCAAGCAAAGGAAAGGTTCTACTTGTGAGGGGGAAATTGAAGCTCAACACCTTCCTTTTCCTGCTGCTCAGAGCAAAATGATACTTGGGGATTACTAGCCGTACATTGTGGTGGGGCAAGCTAGTGACAGTGGTAGACAACACTGTGCACTGCACAGAGAAGAGTCTCCATCACTTGGTGTTCAAGTTTAAAGCCAAAGATGAGTCAGAAATTCCAGTTTTATTGAAAATGCTTGGTAATCTCTAGTAATGACCTAGTCTAACTAAAGAACAAGCACTCTTTAAAGGTCATTTATCTGAGCAAAGAAAAGTGTTCATTTTCCAAGTGCTGTCATCTTCTGCTTTAATTAATATCAGCCGTGTATGCCATTGGCAGTGGCTTCAAATATCGTAGCATGGGAAGACTGGACTTCCAGTGGCATTTTTAATGAAAAAATGTAAACCATCTCTCACAAATGCTGTAATTGAGGTGTTCATTAGCTAACCCTGGACTGCAGAGGAACACCTAGAGAAACAAGTTGAACTCTGTGAATCTTGGATAATTTTGTAGGAATGAGAAGTGTTGCAGACATAACCCAGTAAGTTGCTGTCAGCTAGAGATATGTCTGAAGAGGCTTGGTCCAGGTAGCCAAAAAGACCATGAAAAAGGCAGATGAAGCACAAGGAGGCAGGATCTACACTACTGATGCTTAATGGAAATGTAGGACAAGTAGCTCAGGAACCTGAAGATTTGGGAAACTGCTTCTGTGAAGATCCTTATCCTGGTCCTTTGAAGAGATTGATGAAAGCCCTGAAGCACAAGCAGGAGCTATTACATCCTTTCCAGAATGCACGAGAAGGAACCACTCCAATTCTAGATTTCTACCTTGAGGCTGGAGAGTCCACTAGATCACTGCCTCTGACCTCCTCAATTGCATCCAGCTACCTGGTACATGTCCATAACGTGCATTTGGCTAAGACCAGGGCATCTAATGTTGATGCAAAGATAGGAGAAGATGGTGATTCCATTGCTATTCTTGGCAGCTTGCTTCAACATTTGATCACTTCCAATTTCAAAAAAAATATTTTCCTATTGCTTCAGATCCTAATGGTAGATTTTGTACTGCTTTGTTTTGCTGGATGCAAAAGCTCTCTTTCTAGTCCCTGGAAATTTCCCTCTGTGAATATGCTTGTACGGAATAATCAAGTTTACCTCCTAGGCTTCTTCTTTTGATAAGATAGGCAAAGAAAGCCTCCCATTGTAAGCTGTTTCCTGCAGCCTGAGAGTCATTTTGGGGTGTCCCCTCTGGGTTCCTCTAATTTTTCAGCACTCTTCAAAGATTCCTCTACTGGAATATATGCTGGTTCTGACACCGAGGCTGTTTAATGATGGTATTTATGTTTTTAATTGCCATTTTGCCAGGTCAAATATCAAAGTGTTTCAGTAGCCCTCTGTCTTAGTGCTTCTTTGAAAGTCCCATTGAGTTCCTTACTTATCGTTTGAATCACTGCTATCGATGATACAGTTTCCACAGTTCACAGGTGGAGCCTGTATTCTGATTTCTAGACATCAAGCTTTGAATTCAGGTGCATTATAAAGTTCTTGGATTTCATGATCCCATTTTAGCAATTGGACCAGAATGCCAGAGCTCCACAATTGTCATCACTTATCGTGCCTGAAATTGTTATGTCTTCTTCAATTTTGTTTTCAGATGAATTTTGTTATTTCTATAAGTCCAGTGTTGGGGTTTTTTTAAACTTCCTAAGTTCGTGTACTGCATGCCATGTTCTGACAAGAAGCTCTATAGTCAAGTTTAATGTCTTCTGGAATATTTTTACTTACATATATAAAAATAGGGACATGTTCTCCAGTACATTTTTTTGGAACAGAGATTGCTAAACTCCACACTCTTCACATTTAGCCATAATTTTAGAAAAACAACAGTACAGAACTGCTTGCAAAGTTTGTGAAGTTCAGCTCCAAATTCAGTTTTCCCAACAGTGGGTTGAATCAAAACTTCTCTCTCCAGGTACCTTCACTTTTTACTGTGGATGAGGACTGTACAGCATGGGTGTTTATGGCTCTTGTTAAATATGTTCATGCTCAGCAGTCAGTTTGTACAGTCATTCAATAAGGAAAAACATGGATCCTCTGCACTAGCCAATTCTTGAGGCAGGTGTTTCCTAGAAATGGTCTGAAAGAAACGCCTCTGCTCAGTCAGGCTGTGTCAGGGCAGAGATGTTCACAAGATGTATGGTTTCCTACCAGGGACTGCACAAGCCTTCACAATGGAGAAGAGCAATGGGACTCTCAGAGACAAATTGCACTTTCAAATTGACTTCCAAGTCTCAAAATGTATGCAGGTTTTTAACATGCTTCTATGAAGGACTGATGGGTGGCAGGCCTTTGGTGACAGAGGAAGGAAGGGTCAGTCAGATTTCGTTTTAACAACTGGGAACTTCTGACAGGGCAGTAGGAGCTGCTCACCTAAAGAGGTTTCTGGAGTTAAGGACTGAAATTGCACTGCAGAAGCACTGCCTGGGGAGTGGGAAATGGGTAGAGACCAGGCAAAGGAGAACGGGAAAGCTCTGATGAGTGAGGAAAGTCTTTAAATTATCTCTTTTCTAGCAATGTTATAGAATGTTTAGAGGAATTTTAAACAAATGTTTTGTTGTATGTGTTCTCTGAAGGTAGCTTGGCCTGGATTATTACCTACCTTCCATCTATCAATTTCCAATACTTCCTAACACATTGTGAAGTGACACAAAAAGTGGGATTAGGCCCTGTTCACCTCCCACTGAAGGTGAGTGTTAAGCTGAGCCCATACACACAGATTTAGTTCCTCTTGAACTCTGGTGGACAACCCCTGTGTTGTCCTGTGCTTGAGTTGCTGCATTGAAGCTCACCTACAGCAAAGACCATGGCCATGAATGACCTGAAGTTGTGCAAGTGAGAATGGGGTCTGATCCAAGCGGGATACTGTCAAACCAGACACGTGGAGCAGAGGTGCAGTCCTGCCACCCCTCTCCATCCTGAGACATGCTTTTCATGTCCTCTGTTTTTCAGATGATTTTTTCTCAACTCCTCCTGCATTTTCTTCCAGCCACCCAATTGTGTACCTGCCATCACAGATTCTGTAGTCTTTGTCCTTCACATTTGTCTTTCACACACAGAATCCAAACACAAAACCAAGAACCTGGGTGATTTTAAAGTGTGAAGTAATTCCTGTTTTTTACAGCCACGTGATTCATATTTCGGTGTGCACATGTGGATGTCAGCTTATAGCAGCTTCTTGTGATGTTGAAAATGCACGCTAGTAAGTTTTGCAAACAGCTGGAGAAAGGAAAATGTAATGCTAATTATTTTTACTGTACTGATGCTGGAGGCCACAGGCAGATTGGTGACCCATCACACTAGAAACAAATTCCAAAGAGCTCGTAGCTGAGTGGTCCATCATTGTTTTGTGTGAACATTATGTTCTGCTGTTCCAAATGACAAGTTAGCTAGTCAGAGGTGTAAAGCTCTGGGAAGAGAAGATTTCTAAATGAAAGATCAAAACTCTTTCCAGTGTACATCCCCAATTAATATCCAAAACCCCTGGTTCATGCTATGAACAAAATGAGCTAATGATCTTCATTTCACCATGAGGCTGTATTTGTACTAAGAAGCTTGCAGTAAAGATCTCAATGACAGATTTATAAAGCATTTAATAAATATCTTGGAAGAAGTTTGAACCTTGTTTGCTTAGGATCAAGCACAATCATTATTGGCACTCAAAGGAAAATTGCTCCCTACTTTCCTCCAAAGCTTAAACCAAATGAATAATTTTTAATTTTCTTTTTGACAGTTCAAAACAACTCTTTCATTGTGACTTGAGTTCATCATAACCACCTTGCATCTGAATCATAGAAGTATTATTATTTAGTCACTTTGGAACAGCTCCCCTAATTCAGAAGTTGTGTGGCATGCTCACTGTACCGAGGATGGGCAGAAATCTCTGTATTAGTAAGTCTGGTTCCCTGAAGCTACTGGTTTTCGTATTTACCTATAATCCCATTCATGAACTCATGAAGTTACCATTTAAATCCAGTTATGTTTCTTGATCCCGCTGCCCATACCTGGGAGTTGCTTCCTGAAGCCCTGTTGGTGTGGATGTGAAGAGCCAGTTTCTTCTGCTGTTGATAACATGGTCCTTCTCCAAAACACCAATAATGGTTTGAGAGACATTGCTGCATTACATGCAACTTGTTACTGCCGAGGCTGGTTTTATAGCAAGAAGGAAAAACATGGTCAAAATGCAGTGAATGAAAGCATGTATCGGCACTCTTTGGTTACAGGTGCAATTAAAGAAGAGATATGAGCAAGCTTCATGAACTGTGACATACCTGCACTGCCTTCACTTAAACTCCTTCTGCTTTCGCACTGCTTCAAGCACACTGCTTCAGCTTGAGCTGATTTGTGTGGAGAGAGTTGCATTAAAATACATGTTTTTACACAGAGTGACAAGCTTGTGTACTCTTCTCTAATAGAGAAGTGTAAAATCCAGTTGAAAGCTATATTATATGGACATTCCTGGGTTTTTTTTTTTTGGTTTTTTTTTTTTTTTAACATGCAGATTTCAGCAGCCCCTTCTGAAATACAGCCTTGGGAAGTTTTAACATCTGTAAATGCTTGAGCTGTCTAGGAACCAAGTTACTCGGGGTTGCTGAGCACAGAATCACAGAATGATATGAGGCTGGAAGGGACCTCTGGAGATCATCTAGTCCAACCCTCCTGCCAAAGCAGGTCCACCCAGAGCAGGTAGCACAGGATGGCGGTCCAGGTGGGTTTTGAATGTCTCCAGAAAAGGAGACTCCACCACTTCTCCGGGCAGCCTGTTCCAGGGCTCTGCCACCCTCAAAGGACAGAAGTTCCTCCTCATGTTTAGATGGAACTTCCTATGTTCAAGTTTGTGCCCGTTACCTCTTGTCCTGGCACTGGGCACCACTGAAAAAAGACTGGCCCCATCCTCCTGACACTCACCCGTTAAGTATTTATAGACATTGATCAGATCCCCCCTCAGTCTTCTCTTCTCCGGACTAAAAAGACCCACGTCCCTCAGCCTTTCCTCATAAGAGAGGTGTGCTAGTCACCCAATCATCTTTGTAGCCCTTTGCTACCCCCTCCAGCAGTTCCCTGTCCTTCTTGAACTGGGGAGCCCAGCACTGGACAGAGTTTTCAGACTTGGAGAGGAGACGCGGACAACTTTTGTAAATATGATAACAAACTGCAGAATATTTAAATCAAACAGCATTCACAAAAAGTTTAAAAACAGCACTGGTAATACTGGGAAAGAAACACTCTTCAAATCTCTGCAGTTTCTTCTCCTTGCGACTGGTGAGTTTAGGCTACAGTGCCATTTCATGAAATGAGTAAGAAATGAGTCTGTTGAGCTACGGCCTCAATTCCTTCCCACATTACTATGGGCAATAATGTTTGTAGCCAAGTGTGAATCGTGGTACCACGTACCACCGTGCCACGTACCATGACAAATCATGTCGTCATTGACAAAATACTACAAAGGTACTTCATGCAGAGAAGGTGCTATGGACCTGCGTGTCAGGAATGTTGTCTACTTACACTGCTAGCCCAGTCCTGAAGAGCTATGCCTATTTGACTCCCTTGGTTAAATCCAGAGACTGAAATGTTGGAATCAGTGGCTGTGGGCAGGCTGACTTCTGAGGAGCCATGTGGTACTTCTGCAGCACCAGCAACACCCCACCGAGGGCATGCAAACAAAAGTGCTGCTTCTAATCTCAGCACTTGCATTTATCTGAAAATAATTAGCTGAAGGGAAAATAAAACGCCTTGTATCTTTGCGAAGCTGGGAGGAATGGGAAGTGCATCTAAGATTGCTTCAAATGAAACAGCAAGGCTCAGAGGAACCAGAGACCTCTGCTTGTATGCTGCATTCCTTACTCCCGAGACAAGTTCATGAAGGAATGGAGTGTCTTTAATCATTTAATTTGGTTAATTTAAAACTACATATGCATAATTTATTTACAGAGAGGTAAAAACCTCTAATTCCTGCTTTTATTATTGTAACACAGTATTAGAGTGATTTTTTTTTTACTATTGCAATCTGCACACTGTCTGAGAGCGTTAGTGTTCTACACATCATGCTTGAGCGAGTGTGTTTGAGGGGGCTTGAGATACCAATTCACATATACCATCCTCCATAAATTATGTACATAACTTCCATTTATATACAAAGGCATTGCAGTAATTATAATACAAATTAATTTACAGGGCTTTCATTCCCAGCCATTGTTTTATACCCCTTGTCTTTAAGAGGAGAAAAATTGTCTTCTGTTTCCCACTCCACACTATAAGGGGGATTTGGTTTTGGTGATACTGCAATAGCGCCTTATGCTGAAGGAGCATTTAGCTCATTCGCAGCAAGACCCAGGGAACCCATCTTGTTGAAACTATCTCCAAATACAATTTATGCAATCTATTCATGTAAGTGGGACACCTTTTCTAATTCCAGCTCATGAGAATTTAATTGCCAAGTTTGAGCCTTTGTCAGGATATCTATCACTTTTCAAGGACTTCACGGATAGATAAAGAATTCAGTGAGGTCCAGATCTTTTACAAGGCTTGGCAACTAATTCTGACCTTCTCGATATGTAAAACGTGAACCCTGGAAGACCTGGCTAAGGCAACGAGGGAGAATTGATTCCAGAGCTGCTTCATTCCCAAGTAGCTTTAAATTATGTTCCAGCCTGACCCAGAAGGTTTCTCCAATGTAAGTACCAGCCCACTCACCTTTAGATAACTGAATTTTCCCTCATTTGTTTTCTGACCTGGGCTATACTTTGAGCAGCCAGCTTCACTGAAGGCATTGTGTGTCCACCATAATGCCTCTCATCACTAATTCACAGTCCCTTGGCATGTATGAAAGCTTAAATTATTTCCTGCAGTGTGCATTAGCTTGCACATGTCTACGCTGAATTTCATCTGCCATCATGCTGTCTGGTCAAGTCTTTCTGGAACATATCGTAGCTCCCCATAGTCTTGAGTAACCTAAAAAATTCTGTGTCATCCGGACATTTTGCTAATTCACTATTTACATACCTACTCCCAGGTCACTAAGAAACATCTCTTACTAAAAACTTTGAGCTGGCAGGAATAAATTCTTAATGTGTATTGAAGCCATGAGACAATCTAGGGCTATTTTTTAGTTTGATTTATTTGAAGTAGCTTTTAATGGCTTATCAGTAGCTGTTGAAGGCAATGAAATCTGCGGTAGCATTACAGATTTTGCTTTCTTGAGCTGGAGTGGCCACTGGAGATAGTGGGGCTTGCATTCTGCTCCCCTGGACTAGAAGATAGCTCTTTCCTAAGCCTGTGTGGGATGCGAGCTTCTTCCCTTCACTGCATTCTTCCTGTGCAGGAAGGATAACAACTCCCAAAGGTGGCAGCAGCAGCTAGTTGTGGTGCAGAAGAAGTATATGTCTCTATTCTAGGAAACTGGGTTGACCTATTCCCCTGCCTGCTTGGAGGTGGTTGGCCCAAAAGGAGGAAACAGGGGCTGACAGAGGCAGCCAAGAGCATGCACAGGGCCAGAGAGAAGGGATGTGGGCCCATCCTGGTTGTTGTTGAGCCTCCCACCAAAGTTATCTCCTCTATCTCTGCTTGTGTAGTGAGGCAGTAACTGACTTGCCCCTCAGAGTAGGTCCCTGTCTGCTCTCCCTGGAAATGCTGAAGGCAATATGGTGATAGGGGTCTTTTTCCCAAAGACAAGATCCTTGGGACTGATGTGACGTGTTGAGCATAGCAGGTGCAGTGTCTAACAGGGTCCCTTGGGAAGAAAGTATGACATGGCCTCATCCTTTCATGTGGGATGCACCTCAAGAGATTCATTTAACCCACCTAGTTCCTCACTTGCCGTTGTAGAAACTTTATATTTTACTTTGTAAATACTCTGTTTCTCCCTAAGCTATCATAGATTCTCTACTGTCAATACTCACAGTGACACAGCACCTCCCTCTTTGTCACTACGAGTGTTGACAGTAGAGAATCTTTGATAGCTTAGGGAGAAACAGAGTATTTACAAACTCAAATATACTTTTTATACAATCTATGATTCTATACTGTTGATACTCATACTGATAAAGAGAGAGGTGCTGTGGGCTATTGGTTGCTTTTGATGGGGTGGAGGGGATCTGGGAAATGTAGATGTCGTGGGAGGTAATGATGTTGGATTTTGAAATTTTACGAAGTAGAATTTACAGGATAGAGGAATCTCCTTTTTCTCTGTCCCTTACACACGATCTCACATGGTCTAAAATATTTGAGGGTCATCAGCTCTCCTGGCAAAGCCACCACCACACTGAAAAGGTTACCATCAGTGTCTGCCGTGATGTCCAGCAGCAGCAAAGAAAAAACACGAGCCAAACGTTTAAACAGTGAATTGTTGCCACTAGCAATGATGCTTTGTTGACAGTGGTAAAATGGTATATATTTTTCAGAAGTATTGGTTGTTCCAGGATATACACAGGCTTAAGTATATGAGACTGATTTGGTCGGCACACTTAGAAGGTTATCTTTGCCATCAGAAGAAAAGAGGCTTTTAATTACAAGTACAATAACACTATCAAGCTGGGGCAAATCCTGGGCCTAATCCTGTGCTACAGGTCTGGGGTTTTACCGGTTCAGGTTCTTGTCTTTGGCCATTTCCTCATGAAATCACTTCCTGGGCTAGATGGTTTTGGTAGAATTATTTTGAAAAAAGAAAAACAACAAAAGATGGAGGACAGAGAAATATTTGACTCAGGCGAGTATGCATGGGAAAATACTGTTCTGCCCACAGCCCCTGCCTGAAAGGCGGGAAGAAGGCCACAGGGCTGCACAGGTGCCTTTGCAAACCATCACTCAGTCATACCTAGTGTCCCCTCAGCCACCAGCTCAGGTGGTGAGCTCAGGACCACCTGTGGTCCTTCTGGGGAAAACAGCAGCATAAACACCACCCCCACCATCCCACCCCCATGTTGTCCCAGCAAGGCATCAGGCAAGGAAGAAGAGAAGGTCTCTGATTTCAGCTTGTCAACACAATTGTATGGAGCAATGCTTGTGTGAACTTCTTCCTTTGGTGTTCAGCCTCTCAGCCATGGGTTGCGTTGATCCCGCGCGCCTTGGCAGCGAGGTAATGAGGTCTGTTACCTCCGGGTGGGGGCTGCACCACAGGTGCTGGGAAGGTATCTGCTTCCCCCAGATCATGTTCAGTCACCTGGTTCTCAGCCTGGAGGCTCTGGCCAGCTCTACCTTTAGATTACATCTCCCACGTCATCCCGCACCTCATCACCCTCTCCACCCTCCTCCCTGTCCTCCAGCCTTTCTTCTCCTCTCCCGCCCTCGGCCACCCTCCTGCTGCCTTTGCCTCCCCTCCGGCCACCCCTGCTCCCCTGTCTGCATTCCTTCCTGTCTGCCCTGTTTGCCTCCCACCGCAGCATCTAACAGACCGTGCCTTTCTCTATACGGGACCTGGGCAGTCACCTACAGCTCTCCACAGGGCCCAGCTGGCAGCAAGGGCTGTTTTCCTCCTGCTGTATATGAGGTGGCTTGTCACCCCCCAGGGTGTCTGTGAGGACTAGAGTGTCTCAGGGAGCTGGATTGCAGCAGCGCATCCCCTCCCGCAGGATGTTTTTTGGGGGGTTGGGGAGGTAGGGTAGGCAGGTTGGGGGTTTCCTTGTTGAAAAACAGGGAGACTTTGGTGAGCAGATGAGGCAGTGGGAAGGGCAGCAAGGGGCAGAGACCCCAAGGAGGAGGCTGTGCTCCAGGCTGTTTGGGAGCTGCAGCATCAGGTGGAAGCTCCAGCATCAACCAAAACTGCCTCCAGAGCTGCCCTGCCGGGCCATGGGAATGTGGCCTTTGGTAATGCCAATTCCCTCTTCTTCCCATGGTGCCCAGGACAAGCCTGTCCCTACTCGCTTTGCAGAAGGCTGCAAGCCCTGGAGGGAGCGTGGCCATGAAGGGAGCACAGCTACGGAGGGAGCACAGCCATGGAGGGAGTGCAGCCATGGAGGAAGCATGGCCATGGAAGGAACGTGGCCATGGAGGGAGCACAGCCATGGAGGGAGTGCAGCCAACAAGGGAGCACAACTGTAGAGGGAGCATGGCCGTGGAGGGAGCGTGGCCATGGAGGGAGTGTGGCCACCAGGCTGTGGGACCCATCAGCAGGAACTCTGCCCATCCCCTCTGCCCCTCAGAGCTGGTGGGACTAGGCTGAATGGGCTCCCCCAGGCCCCGCCAAGCTGCACGGCACAGTGGGTGTTTTCCTGGATCTGGGGCTTTCATGGCACTTGGGTTTTGTTAGAGGAGGAGGAGTTTCTCTCTTGACATTTTCACAGCTCCGGAAGGAACAGGAGGGATTGATGACTCTGAACACAGCAAAGACAAAGAGGTGATCCTGCCCTACTGGGCTTTGATAAACCCAGGCATCCAGCCACCGCTTGTTCTTACAATCCCTCACTCCCACATATGCACAAGAAACACTATTATGGGGCTTTTTCAACATTAATGCCTGCTTATTAACTGATGTGCCTTTGTTTTCTATTAAAAATCTTGTTTCTAAACCTCGCCTTAAAACTCACCGTATAGATGCACGCACATACTTATTTTTCTGTCAAAGAAATCAGATCTGTAACATTTGAAGGGGAAAGCAAAGTACCATTTTAAACTAATTTTTTTTTTTTCTTTTCACAGTTTTATTCTACCAAATTACTCTTCAGCTATTAATTTCACAGACATTGTGCTCAGTTTCAGTAACCTGTGGAGGTCTGTTGAGGTGTGATTGGGTGAGCCTTTTGCTAGCAAAACCTTCTTCATTTTTTTCTCAGAAGCACAGCGTTTGCACCTCGCAAACCTGACACTGGTACTGCAGCGCAGATTTGTAAAGGTATTTTGGCATCTCCCTCCCAGCAAGTCAGACTCAGAGATTTGGCTTTTCCAGTACAATAGTTTGCTCTTTTATTGGTTGAATTTTCCTTCTGTTGGGGGAATGGCAAATCTGAACTGACTTCTCAGGGAGCAAAATCACAGGAGTACAAGGCAAAATTCTTTACAAATATCTACTGATTAACTCTTACAGATGCCGATCAGGAAAAATGGGCACTTCAACCCATTTTGTCCCCAGAAACTCCAAGGTAAAGCAAGTGGCTCAGAATATGAGAACCCACATCTAATTCATGGTGATGGCTACCTGGTCGGATGCAGCAACATGCAGATGGATTGAAGGAAATGTGGCACAGGGGCTTCCTAACAGAACATCATGGTTCCAAACACCTCCCAAAGTTAGTGCTTTTTCAGCACTAACTCACTAATGATGCAAGATGGACAGGCCTACTTTTTCACCATCACTTCTATGTGCCACTGTAACTTTGCAAAATGATCAAATGATTGAGATCTAGAAAGTTCACGCTCTCTGTCCTGTATTCAGCCTATTGCATGTCACTATTGTACAATTTAGACCCTTAGTGAAACTAATTGTGTTTGCTGCTGTCCTGCCACGGAGAACAGGACCTCGTTGTGCTAATTTCTGGATAAGCACTTAATGAGCGTCCCCGTACTGACAAATCCATTATATAAGTGGAAAAAGAGACCCAGAGAGAGCGGGAGCACCAAAGGGAGTGAACAATACAGGAGCCGTGAATATCGGGTCAGTGGGATCTCAGCTTCAGAATGTCCTGCTCCCACTCAAGGGCAATCATCTGAATAGCTTTCATGGGGGTGGGAGTCTCTTGGATGCCCAAACCACATCTGAGACTGGAGCTCAGCATCTGTGTGTATTCAAAGGGAGCATCAGGCCCGAGATGCTGTGCTTGCTGTGTCTTGTAGGACGCTGCATCCGAACAGCATCATTTCTGCCAAGCATCTCTGGAGGAAACCTGAGACATTCTAATTCCCAAACATCCACCAAATCCCAGAAAACTGCTGAAATGCAATTGAAATGGCAGAAATCTGATGTGGTCAATTAACCCCCTGCTACCTCAAACCCTGATATCTGTGTATAAATAAAATAAAAGGTAATAGTGGTGGATTGTTGGCATAGCTGGGGAGGAAAGCAGTGATACCATGGGATGGTTTCATATGAATAATTTATTGGGCTCTGTGATCAGAGCTAGGTTTAGCCTCTGCCCTGCTCTAGGTCATCACAAGTACATGCCCTATGCCCTCACTCAAAGCATTAAGCAGCAATGCCAAAGACAGGATCTTTGCATGACTGCCTCTAGATCCCAACACATACCCGTGTAGCCCCTATAATGGACAAGGACATGTATTATTAAGCAGCAGAAAGCACTTGTACAAGGCTGACGGCACACATGACTTATTTACACTGACCTAAAATAGCAGCACTTTAAGTGATACAAACACAGAAGACTTTAAAGTGCTCCATGGAGATTTTTGAATACAGGAGAACCCTTTGGCTAATCCTGAAACGTTGCTTTCTTAAAAAGTCGGCTCATTCTCTTTTATGCACCTGCCATTATTTTCCTTACCTAGAAGTGACTTCCTTCATTTTTCCCTGTATATTGGATTATTAGGAGCTTGGTTAATAACAATCCTCCCACTTGTGTTGGCAGATGCAGCCTTTCAGAGCTGACAGTTCCTAAGGGCTTAGGAATACTCTCCTGCAGGCTTGAAGGGTGGAGAATTCATGGGGTTTTCCCTTATTTTATCTGGGTTTCCTGATGGAAAGTGGCTTTTAATGGCCCTGCTTCAGCTATGCCCACTGGCCAGGCTTGGCACAGGTTGTCCCCACTGTCACTCCGTATCTGTTCGGGGATGGGGGCTGGATGTCTGGTGTCTTTTGGGAGGTGTGTGCCCAGATGAGGAGGGAGGTCACTGCCAGGGCGGCTGGGGAAGGCTCCTGGTGGTATGCCAGGAGCGTGGGGTGAGAGGCGAGAACCAGTAAAACATTAAAATGTATGTGTGTGTGTGCGGGGGGGGACCTTAAAGATTATTTAACCAAAAAAAAAAAATAATCTCAAAGTCTGACTTATATGAAATTTAATTTAATTTATTTTTACACCAGCAGCTGTCAGTTCAAAGAACAAAAACAAAGTAGCCATCTGTGCTTAATTTCATAAATCTACTGTAGATTGTCACATGATAGTGGAACTTGGACAAAAATGTGTCATGTGATTGGGTCCGGTCCCTTTAAAGTCATGCTTTCATATATAGTCTGATTTAGCTGCAGCTATAGGCATCAGGCCCGACTAAGCAGGCAGCAACCTGTCATGAACTGAGCGGTGTCAGTCCCATAGAAATCCCAATTTCTAGGGCTTGTAACAGCTTCCCCTCTTTTTGTGGCAAAAGTGTTTTGTTGGTTTTATTTCCAGCGTTTGAGCAAAACTATGAACCTATCTGATAATAGTAACACCTGTAACACGAAATGTAACTTGAAAAAACCTCCCTTTCCATGAGAGCTGCAATGACATGGAAAAAGCAGGGTGCCAGGGGGTTGTGCTGGACCGAGGGTGGTTGCAGAGCCAAGCAGTCTCGCCTCTCATTGGAAGCCTTTTCCTGGCTCTTCATCATCTGGGAGGAAAAGAGTTTGCTTTAAACCTCCGTAGATCCCAGGTGAATCAGGGAAATGTAAAGAAATTAAATCTTTTTTAGCCATTCAAGAGGTAGGGCTAATAGGGAAAGTCAGTGTGTTTACTCTCTGAATTCCTATTACTAAGAAAGTGCAAGGGAGAGAGATCAGAGGGGGTATAATTAAAATACAGATCAAAAAGTCGCATTTTTCAATTTGCCATGTGAAAAAAAAATAACAATCAGCTTGTCATATTCTCATTAAATACCAGATGGTTGAGCATGAGTAATAGATCTCTGGCTGACAGAAATCTGCAAACTCTTTTCTTTGGAGAGTTTTTAACTTAAGCAACCCGACCATATCGAATAGTCAATAATGCTCTCAAGGTGAATGTATTTGTTTAGTATTTGCCTGCATGTATTTGTCTGTGCGTGCCGGAGCGTACGTGCGTGTGGGGTGGAAAGAAGAGCAGAGCCTCAGAGAAAGTAAAATTAATTCTTAACAGGTAATTTTAGCTGCCTAACACTTACACGCTTGCTCTCGCACTCCCAGACACAAGAGTTTCCTGAGGTTTTAATGCTTTCCACCTTCTCGCAGATAATTAAGTGATGACCACACCTGTGCTGAAAGGGAAAGGCCACAGCTCCTTTATCTAATGCAGCTACATAACCATAAATCAGGTTGTCGCTCTCGTGTCGAGCCCCACAGATCAATCGCTTTCTCACAGCGCTGCCGTCCCCCCTCCAGCGAGGCGAGCAGGCAGCTGCCGGCAGCCCTGCCCCGCTGCCTTCACCGGGGCCAGCTTCCCCCTGGACTAACTCCAGCGAAAGTTTTACCACGGTCACATTATTGCTCTGGTTTGTTGTTATTAGTGCTGTATTACAGTAACAGCAATAGCATCTGGCTGTAGGCCACCACTGAGATGGTCCAAACACAGAATTAACAAGATGCCCCTCTACTACGCTCTCGTGAGACCCCACCTGCAGCTGTGCGTCCAGCTTTGGGGCCCCCAACATAAGAAAGACATGGACCTGTTGGAGCGGGTCCAGAGGAGGGCCACGAAGATGATCAGAAGGCTGGAGCACCTCTCCTGCGAAGAAAGGCAAGGGGTAATGGTTTTAAACTGAAAGAGGTAGATTTAGACTAGATATTAGGAGGAAATTCTTTACTGTGAGGGTAGTGAGGCACTGGAACAAGTTGCCCAGAGAAGGTGTGCATGTGTGATCCCTGGAAGTGTTCAAGGCCAGACTGGATGGGGCTTTAAACAACCTAGTCTAGTGGAGGTGTCCCTGCCCAAGGCAGGGGGCTTGGAACTAGATGATCTTTAAGGTCCCTTCCAACTCGAACCATTCTATGATTCTACCATTCTATGTTTCTTTTCTTTCCTGCAGGATTTACTCTCTCAGTGTGCAACATGAGACAGTACATGGACACGGGCAGGTGGGGAAGTATCAGAGGGTACTTGTGGAGACAGCACTGGCGGCGTCAGCGTTACTGGTCTTCTGGAGCCAAACCTTTATGTACCAGGGTGCCTGTCTCCACCCCAAGTACAGAGATGCACCCGATTGCTACCTTACCGGACCAGCCATTTGCGAGGCTTGATATCAGTGCAGCCAAATGACTGGGAGCCCTGAAAGGGCGATGTAATAAAGGAAACATTTAAGCCTGCCAGCAAGACCTGGAAATTCAAAGAAATTCTGCGTGCGTGCAGAGGCTGCAGCCATTTTCCTCTTGCCTGCTCCAGCCTGCCGCGGAAGCGAACGCGCGTAGATGTCTCTTGGAGACCTTGCATTTTATTTTAATTTCCCCTCCTCCCCCCTTCTCGTTGCTGTTTTCCCTTAATCTAAAAGAAGTCATTTTGAATGAAAGTAGATGATCTGGTCCTTGTATATGGAAAAACAGCAATTACTGGCAAAGAACAACAGTCTTTGTGGTAGGAGTGTGGTAGCTTTATTCTCCTACAAGTTTGGGCTGGACTGCTACTTAGAGTAATAGACGTTAATGCCAGAAAAGAGCTTGTGAGGTTTTTTGGCCTACTCTTTTTGCCAGCAAGGGATTTTTCCCTACGGGTTATTGTAACCAAGCTTTAATTAAAAAAATTAGAAGGCATTAAAGCAGCACAAAGTAATAGCCTCCTTCGGTGTACCTCACATTACCAACCAACCTGTTAGTCTCAGACCTTCCTCATTCAACCTACTGACACATCTGTGTTCTTGGCAGATCCGGATCTCACAACACTGCGTTGTTCAGGGATACCTAGAAGTGGTATAGCTGCATTAGCACAATAAATTAGCATGGGTAGAGCACCATGCTAATAAGTCTGGATTGCTTCTCGTCCTCAAGCTAGTTCTTTTAGAGCTACCTCACTTAGCACTCTAATGTGCAGTGCAGCTGTACCCACATGCTATACGAGTCTTAGGGAATGACGCTGGTATTACGGGGAGCTCAGAAAATCCATGGGTAGGAACAGTGGGAAAGCTGCAAAGCTCGGGCTCTCCCCACTAAAGACTTTCAGTTGGCCAAAACAGTGGTGGTTTCTTTTCCTATGACAAGGCTCCTGGGATGAAGTCTTGGTGCTACTGAGATTTGTAGAAGTTTTACCACCAGCTACAGCAGTCCTGAAACTTTATCCCCTGTTTATTTTTCCAGTCAAAGTGTTTTTCCAGTGTTAATAGGCTAATGTCTCAAAACTGTTGATTTCTTAAATTCCATAAGGTTTGCCAGTTTCACAACATTTTCCTTATGTGCTTTTCATGTTTTTTATCTAATACCAGCATATATTGCCTGAATCACCTTTTTTTTTGGGGAATTGCCGTCTTATCACACCAGCCTCACTTTTCAGCTGTTACTTTTTCTGGAGTTCCTTTTCTCTTGGCTTGACAAGACTGTCAGAGGCACATGTAAGCACTTGCTTTCTTGATCCTGGGCTTTAATGATTAACTTAAGGAGTCTCATATGCTCCTGTCATGCCTATTGCTACTTCTGTCAACTTTCTTTCCAACACAGCAGACTTCGATCGTGCCTAGAGACAAGGTCTGCAGCACCTGCTCTCAAAGGAAATGGAAAGACAGAACTTCTGTTCATGAAGATTGACTAAGCAATTGAGCCATGGCTAACGAATTCACCTGGAGTTTTCATATGGCTCTTGAGTCTGTGCTTCTCTAATCTGGTGGGATTTACTGAGGGTAAGGTGACAGGATTCTCAGCTGCAGACCTTGGCAGTGATTTCTGGCAGCTTCCAGACTGTTTGGCTTCTCTTTGAGACCTGTGAACTTTCTATCTAGTAGACCATGTCCATTCTGCATTCTGTCTACAGGTAAGGTGGTTTTGGAGAACTGCTGATGAGCCTCTTTCAGCACCTGGCATACACTGCCTTTGTTAGGACAACACGTCCAGCCACCAACACTCCAACAGACACCTAACATGGCACACACTGGCAGGAAGTTTCCACATGGATTTAGCCCATCTGACAGCTGTTTCGTCTCTCAGGACCTCACGACCAAGGTCAGAGGCTTGAGCAGAGTTGCTATTTGCAGTGCCTGTCATCAGAACAAAGGAAGTCTTTAAGCTGGTTTTACCACCTTATCAAACCTCTGTAGGCGAGGCAGGAGAGAACAAACTCGTTTTCAGGGCCACAGAGGTATACAAATCTGAGGGTAAGCAGATATACATATAGGTGTCTGATGACTTGTCTGATGTACCTGATTAGTGAGAAAGGACGCTTTTGAGGTTAAGACACTGGAGAGGATTCAGGAAATCTGGATTCGGTTCCCAGCCCCACCGTAGATTGCCTGTGGCATCTTGAGTAAGTCTGTTCCCTTGTACCTCAGCTCACTGTGTGTAAAAAGGGGGCACAGGGCTTTCTAACTCCCAGCTTTTCTTTCAGACAGACAGAGCAAGTGCATCAGTGCCCCCTAAACTACGTGGGCCCTCATCTCACCGGGGATCTCTTGATACCATCAGTGTGTGAATCACAACACTCAAGGGAAGAGAACAATGTATACTGAATACATGTATGTACAAACGATGAACGGTTCCAGAAGTATCAGCGAAGTGTCAGAGGTTGTCTACTTTTGGGAAGAGTATTATTCTTACTGGCATCTATCTCTGGCAATCTCAAACTGGTAACCAAAATTTGAATCAAATTAGGACTGAGTATTTTATTTCATGTTTCACCGGGCAGCTAAGTATTTAAACACCTCCATTTTCCTTCCTTCGTGCCGATGCTTATCCAGGTCCTGGCTGCAAGAGTAACAGAATTGAAACAAAAACAGAGCAAGACAAAACTACCTGGACAACACGGAGGTAGCGGGCAGCAACACTATTTCGCTTTGTTCATTGGTCATATCAATCATGTTTATTACATGAGCCATGGTCGTATCCGTCATGTGAGTCACATAGTATTCATTGTTAGATGGGCCTAAGGAGATGGCACTGAACACCAGAGAAGTTCAGTGTGATGATTTTTTTTCATCATCCTGTTAGGTTCAAATTCTATCCTGCTTGTTAAATTCCAAACACAACCAGCCCCAGTCACTCAGGCTTCCACATTCTATGGTCACTGAAAATAAACAATAACAGTAACATTAATAAGTGAGAATCTTCAGAGATGCCCCATTATGTGCTTTTTTTTTTTTGTTGATTCAGTGGTCTTTCTATCCCTTTAATTCCTTTTAGGTTATTAGTCAGAGACCCTGCATTGTGGTTCTAGCTTGCAATGTCTTGCTTTAAGGCTCTTGTGAGGCACTCTCTCTAGAGTCTCTTTTCTTGGCAAACTCCTGTAGCAGCAGGCTTTGTAGGCAGACTTCTTTCATTACGCAACCTTTTCCTCTTGATAGGGCATCTGTAGTACTGGAGGGAGGAGGATGCCTGATGCAGACAGGTTTCATCCTCCCACCCTATTTTCATGTCCATGCATTTTCTCCTCTTTAAGAGGACTCTAATACTTCCCCTTGCTACTGAAAGTAGGTGGAGGAACAGCCAGTCTTTCCTATCCTTGGCAAAATGTTTCTCCAGTGCTGTTACTTATTGTGGAGCAATGAGCACAAACACCCTCACTGTTGCAGTGATCCAGGAGAAGGAGCAATGCTCTGGCTAGATTTCCTGTGTGTGTATGTGACCCATCAGACATCCACTGAAAGCAGCAATAGGTAACAGCCACCTCTGAAAATGGGGTACCTTGGATTGAGCCAGGAGTTAGTTGTAAAAAGAGTATTTATGTCCAGTGTTCAGATGCCACTGAGATTGCCTTGCTCAAAGCTGCCCCAAGGGGAGCACTGGCGTGGATTGCTTGGGAGGTCATGGATTCTGTATCCCCAGAGATTTTAAGAACTAGAAACATGAACAGCTACGAGGGATGCTCCATGTATAGCTGATACTACAGTGGTGCAAGAAAGCACACGGGATCACCTCCTGGCACACTCTGAACACGCTTAGTGGAGTGGGAAATGCCTTTAAGGTCTTCTGGGAACCAGTCCTTTCAAAACTCATAGCCATCTGAGCCCATCTCCTCCAGACCAGTGATTTAAACTTCAGTCTCTCACACCCTGGGGGAATATCCTCATCCTTTGGCCTTACAGAGAAAAGTGGGAGAGTCAGGTTTGGTTTATAATTGAATGCAGGTATTTAATTAGCTACGGCAAAGTAGATCAAATTCAGCAGAGGGTATTAAGTCCTGTTCCCAAATACCTGAGAGTGTGGTGGTGAGGCCACTGTCCTCAAAGGGAGACCAAGGTTCAAATCTCTGCTTTCTAATCAGGTATGTGGGCGTGGAGAGAGGACAAAGACTTAAAAGCAGATTTCCTACCTCTTATGTGGCTAAGGGAAAAATATGGAGGAGATGACTGTTAGTTACTATTTAGTTTTTTTCTTATCTCCAGGAAAGGATTTACAGCCAGGACTCCCAGAGGAGATAGGTGCCACCTTCTCTCCCAGTGGTAGCTGTGTAACTGCCTCTGCTTAATTGCCTCACCGCTAAATTCTTCACACGCCTTGTAGACATTTCTTATCCATCAGCTTGGGCAGCTTCTTTTTCTCCTATCCAGCTTCTCTAATCCCATCCTGAGGTATCAGATTTACTCCCTCTCCTACACCAGACCTGGCAGCGTGGGATGCCTGTGTCTCTAACCCTCCCAGGGCTGAGGATTCCAGTATGCACCAGGGTAGGTGGAAGTCAGGTATTACAACAGCGTGGTTTTCCTCTTTTGGTGTGAAATCTCCTTTTACCTCAACTATGAACATGTTGAACAGGGAGGAAAGCCATACTTCTGGCTGAAGCATGCCCGCAATTAATCAAGCCTTGTGATCCTATGACACAGAGCTCTTTGTCTCAGATCTTCTGTAAGGAGTTCCCTTTGGCTAAAATTATATGCTTAAGGTCTTTGTGCTGTTGAACTCAGCCTACTTTATATTTTCTGCCATGTGTATGGGACTTGAAGGGAGCTGGTGAGATATAATGCTTGTATTCCTACTGGTACATGTTTCTGGTTTAATAGATCAAAAAGTTTTTCAGTTACCAGACAGGGAAAGAGAAATATGTTTCTTGATTTCTTAATGAACAAGTTGGTTTTGTATGGGATGTTTCTCAAATTCTTTGCTTTGCCATGGAAATTTATATTCTCCCTTCTTACACTTAAATGACATTTACTTCAGTGGAAAATACCCCCATTCCCACACATTTTAACCTCCACTATCTTTCCTATGAGAAAAAGTAGAAGCGAGGAGGAGTAAAGCAGTGAAAAATAACAGGGTTGGCTTGGTTTTTAGACCTGCAACACTCTGACACTTGAGCCTACTTGACAAATAGAATTAGTCACATTTTGTAACATTTTATTTCACTTTTTTCATCACTCTGGTCACTCTTCCTCTAGCCCTGCTGTTTCAGGCAGAAGAGGGGGAGGAAAGTGTTAGTCTTTATCTCAGGACAGAGTTCCCCTTTTCTCTTAGCTGAGTCAAAGGTTGTAGCAGCATGCTCCTGTCACAGTTTCCCCCATAAATACCCCAAACCCATACCTTGCTGGCCCCACTGAGGTCTTAAAACTCTCTCCCTTCAGAAGGAGGAAGGGTAATTTTCACTGACGACATGACACGTCTTCAGATTCAAAGTTCACAGTGGCACTCTGCACATGCTGATGTCCCCAGTCCTGGCACACATAGCATCAGAGAATAATAGAACAGTTAGAGTTGGAAGGGATCTTAAAGAACATCTAGTTCCAAGCCCCCTGCCATGGGCAAGGACACCTTCCACTAGATCAGGTTGTTCAAAGCCCCATCCAACTTGGTCTTGAACAATTCCAGGGATGGGGCCTCCACAGCTTCTCTGGGCAACCTGTTCCAGTGTCTCACAACCCTCACAATAAAGATTTTATTTGTGATATCTAATCTAAATCTATCCTCTTTTAGTTTAAACCGTTACCCCTCATCCTATTGCTACAATCCCAAATAAAGAGTCTCTCCCCATCTCTCCTGTAGGTCCCCTTTAGGTACTGGAAGGTGCCCTAAGGTCTCCCCAAAGCCTTCTCTTCTCCAGACTGAACAAACGCAACTCACTCAGCCTTTCTTCACAGAAGAGGTGCTCCACCCCTCTGATCATCCTCGTGGCCCTCCTCTGTATCTGCTCCAAGTCCATGTTCTTCTTATGCTGGGTGTCCCAGAGCTGGACACAGTACTCCAGCTGTGAGGTCTCACCAGAGCAGAGCAGAGGGGCAGAACCACCTCCCTTGACCTGCTGGCCACACTTCTTGTGATGCAGCCAAGGATGCAGTAGGCTTTCTGGGCTGTGAGCACACATTGCTGGCTCATGTTGAGCTTCTCATCGCACATGTACATTTCTCATTTTTACTTGCATCACAAGGTCAGGTTTTCCACCTCTTGCCAAAGGTGGTCCACAAGTCTTGTAACCTTCTGATTGGTGTGGCACCATTTTCTGTGGTGCCGAGCTATGTCTGTATATCCTTCACCAACTAACCTTTTAAGTGACATTTTCTGCACTCTTTCCTGGATCCAGTAACTGGTGTTAGGGAGCTCACCAGAGCTTCACTTCTTGGGTTTCTGTTCTGCAGGTCTTCAGGTTAATCTTTCTAGCTTTAATCAAAAAAGATGATGTCAACAGGAACGATATTGTAGGCTTTCCCGGTGCTGACTGTAACCTTTATTGTTGGTTAATTGACAAAAGTGCTAAAAGTCTGTTTCAGAATTTCTATTTCATAAAAATGTCTCCTTTGTTGAAGTATCAATTAGCAGTCTTGGTTCAAAGTTTATTTTTCTTGCATGTGGCCATTTATTCTGTAATAATTGTCTAGATTCTGACATTAAATCCTGTAATTTCTCCTGCTATGTTTAAAACCACTTCCAAAGGCTTCTAAGTTTTATTTCCTTCCCATTTTCTACAGAAATAGCTGGAGTTTGCTCATGCTTGGGGAGATTAATAAAACTATAGAGTAGATTGTGAAATTCACCCCAAACCAAAATACAATGAGCTCCATTCCAAGACCTCCTGCAGGCTCCATTTCTTTAATTAAATATATGCCAAGGTTCCTCTCCATGAAGTAAATATATAAAACTGCATATTTGAGGGCAATTATAAGCTAGTGTATTTTGACATTTCTTCAACTGCAAATCTTTTAACCTTTATTAAGGGAATTCTGGTTGAACGGATTTCTACTTGAGATATATGTAGCAAAAAAAGCTTAATGCCTACATGAAATTATGGACAAACTAAAGAGAAATCCTAGGAAGTGGGAGTAAATGAAACCCTGATTTTGGTCCTACCAAAGGCTGTGGCCAGCAAAGGCTCATCATTAGCAAGAGCTACACGCTTGTACTGAAGCCAGGGGAAGGTCTTTGCACTGGGGAAACTTCACCTTTCTACATTCACACTCTGGCTTTGCTGGTGCAGGGAAGGACCAAGTGCTGTTTGGCAAGGACCCCTTGCTGCAGAGATGCCATAGGAAAGGTAAAGACATAGGGCTGGTTGCAAATGGTGCAAATATTGATCCCAGTTAGCCAAGACAAAAGTCCTCTGCTCCTGCACTCTGTTTTGTTTTGAACGGGAGCAAGACATTAGTTTGCTTTTTGTCTTTGGTTAATCTTCTCTATGTTTCAGCAGTGTTACCTTGACGGTTGGACTCCATGATCTTAAAGGTCCCTTCCAACCTAGACAATTCTATGACTTTATGTCAGTAGTTTCATCTGACAGTGGGTAGTTGAGAGTGTGAGATGTGGGTGTGAGGGTGGCCCTCAGACAGATGGGCTGGAAATGGGAGCTCTGAATGGGGAAACAATGCTCTGAGGAGGGGACATACAGGTGTGCTGGCACTAAAGTGGAGGACCCCCGGGGGAAAGTTCTGGGGTGTATGGTCCCTCCACCCTCAGGGTCGGGGGCTGATGTACCACCAACGGCCACATTGTGAGTGGGATGCCGGAGGCAGAGGTGGGTGGTGGGTCCTGTAGGAGAGCCACCAAAATCCTGGGATGGGTCCAAGTTCCCACTCCTGGAGGAGGCCAGAGTTGTGCTGACTTTATCGCAGATCATCAGGCCTGCTTGGCCTTTTCCCAAAACTGCTCCGGAATGCCAGGGAAAAGGGATAGGAAACTTTTATGGGGAGGACGCAAGAGGGGTTAAAAGAGAGGGCATAGGTGGGGTTCTGATTCAGATGTGGCCTGGGGCAGTAGGAGATCCTGCAGCCACCCCTGCAGATGCTGACGTGTAGGTACATTAATGTGGGAAACCCCTGTGATACGGGAAACATCCTGGCAAAGAAGCCGCAACTCCTGCTTGAGCCAAGAGACAGCAGCATACCTGTAGTTTGGCTATCGTTTCGAGCAAACCCAGCAGTTTTGGGTAGCTGCTGGAGGCTAGTGGTTCTTTGCAAACTATCCACATGGTTCTGCCTTGGATATAACCTTGAACTTTACTTAAACTGGGGTTCTGTCCTAGAAACACAGACCGACACATAGTGCACTGTATGTACTAATAAACCCAAGCCTGTTCAAACCCGCTTACTTGACAGCAGGCTACTAGATGAAAGCACGGTTGCTTCACTTATCATCCAGAAATAGAGAGCTCCAGAAGATTTTTCTTACACAGCATAGAAGTTTCCAACTTTTTCTTTCTTTCTTTTTTTTTTTTTTTTGGTAATCATCCTTCCATGGGAATGAAAGACAGCAGGATAAAACTTGAACTTGCCATTCTTAGCTGGTCAAAACAGAAATTCTGCCTCCATAACTCCAACTTTCTCTTCAAATACACGTGTTGAAACTTTGCCATGGATATTTTTCTGCCTTCTAATAAAAAAACAGTAGATGATCCATCTATAAGAGGATCTCTGACATCTATTGGTAATGGATACTGCACACTAAAAAGACTCATTCTGAACAGCTCCTGCCCTGCACAAACCCAGAGCCTGTTTCGCCTGACCTTCTGTGGCTTTCCTTGCCTGCAGAATAACTTATGAAATTTTTAGCATTCCTGCAATTGTAGCATCTGGGCCTCATTGTTTTCTATACCTTGGAAAAAAAAAAGGGGGGGGGGCAATGACAAACACACTTTGCATTCACACCCTCTTTCACCTGTTTTTCTACATGTTTTGAATCAAGATGCTCAAGCGTAAATTGCTGCTGGTCATTTCTGGATGCCCTCCTGAGGGTCAGCCCTCAGAGCGGAGGAGGGAGATAACCCAGCAGAGTGATTTTGTGCATACAGCACTGGGGCACTGCTTTGTGTTGGGCAGGTAAAGAGAAGAGTCGCTTATTAAAAATATGCTGGAAGAATTTTGGCACTCTATAAAAATACCAAATTAGTGCTGGTATCTGAGTTGTGTTTTCTCTAGTCCGTTTCACAGAACTACAAGAGTTTCTCTCTTACATGTCACTAAACTGTAAGCTATGCACATTAAGAGGCCTTGGGTGATTTAAAGAAAAACATCTTCTCGTACTTGTTACAAAGAGAAGTTCCCTAGTTAAAAAATAATTACGATCCTTATTATTTTACTCTTTTCCAATCATTTGCTTTCACATCAGCTGCTGACTTTACCGTGTTACATAGTGTGTAGGAAATGCCATTAATAACTTGTAAAGTTTCTAAGGCCGGGGGTCATGATATCAATTCTGATGGACAAAAGCACCAGAGGAGCAATGTGTGTGTCTTGGGGCTGGAGAGGGTGAGACTGAAAGGTACCATCCTGTACTCATTAGCTTAAGGAGTGCGCCTTTGTTGTTATAATTTGACGGAGTGCTTGGAAACAAGCAAAAGATCAGTTTGTGTTTGGGAAGGAATAATTCAGCCTCATGTGGATGCCTTTTATTTTTAGAGAAATGTGTCTCCCTTAGACCCTTGTAAAAATAAATCGTGTGGAGCAGAGGGACATTGCCTGCATGCAGAATCAACTATTTGCCAAATGTTTTCTTTGTTTAAAATATGCACTTGCTAGACTGAAGCCCAAACTGCAAAGTTCAAACCAACACTCAAATTCTAAACAGCCCAGACTTTAAAGTCACTGAAGTCCAACTGGGAATCGCGGCACTACAAGCAGTCCTGGAGTTAAATTTCTACACCAGCCTTTGCTTACAAAATATCAGAAGAGGTGCAAGTGCTACCACCTGCTTCCTTCCTCACCACTCCCAGTTTTTGCAACAGCTCAGCGGTTGGTGTGCTCCGCCAGGATGGGGATGACCCAAGTTTAGTTTCCGGAGAGATGGAAAAGCATTTGAGCCCACAGACTCTCAGGGTATCCTCAGGAGGGACTCCTTCAGTCAGTCCTGTTACAGGTCTTTACACGGTTTTGTAGAATAATCATCAGATGTTAGATTTAAAAAAAAAAAAAAGGGGTGGGGGTTGGGAGTTGGGAGGAATCTGAACATTATTTTTTTTATCCCAGGCAAGATTACCTGGAAAAATGAGACATTGGTACCAAGCCTTGCCCCAGGAAAAGCTCCCTTAGGGAAAAATACTTAAGAAGGGGTTGAAGCTAAGGGCTGGAACCAATGCTGGTTTTTCCCAGGTGAACACCTGCATCCTTGCTAAGTTAGTGTCAAGCTCATGCTTTGTGTCCCTGTCTGGCCCCCTCAGGGTAGGGGATTGCTGCAGGCAGGGCAGGGTAGCCACTGATAGCCTGGAGCTGGGAGGGGATGAGGGGACAGGGGAGCCGAGAGGGGATGTCTCCGTCAGCACAGGAGGGGACACTCTCTCACATCCTGGGCGAGGCACGTTAAGCCACCAGAGAGAGGAGGGCAACTAATGCCCTGATATCCTTTACCCACCCCAGTTTAATAGGTACATTTGAGGCCACTTACTAGATAACCTTGTTGATCAGGGGGTGTAACTAGTGACAGCCTTTGGGGGAATTTTGGGTGGGCAGATACACATTATTAGTTCATTTGGTTTAATAACAAATGAAGAACTTTGCAGACAAGGGATTATTTGGTTAGTGGAGGATTTCTTTAAATCTAATTTTTATTGTGAATGAAGCATAATCCAGGACAACAGATAGCAATAATAGCTCCAGTATATGAAAACAGAAGCTTTATCATTTAACCCCTCACCGTGCATGGCTTCGATCTCCAGATCATCCCAAAGACCTGCTCTATAGCAATTTTAAGGTGATGTCAGTGGGAGTTGGGCACCTAGATACTTTGAGACCCTTGGCCCAAAGTGACTGGCCTATTCTGTGAACCAGGTTCAGACCTTTCAATGGGGAAATGTCCTGTGAAAGACTCGTGCTGCCTCTGTCATCCCTGGTAATCTTTCCCTAAGAGAAAAATCTGCATCACTGTGGCTTGATTTAAATATGCAAGCAAAGTTTGGCTTCTTTGCTTACTTTGTAATTAATGTATGAAGTACCCATCTCTTGGCAATATCTCCGGCGTGGTGTGTATCACACTAGGAGTCAGCCCACCTGGGCTCCAGAGCTGGGATTTGCTCCTGTAGTGGACAGTGGACAGTACCAGGGGAGAAAAAAGCCAGCTGAAGGAAAGCTGCTGAGCTCAATGATGAAGTGACCTTAAGAAAAAGGCCTGATGTGCCCAGCTGGATGACAGCCACTGCGAGACCCCAGTGGACATCCTCAGGGAAGAACCTCCATAGATGGAGTCCCCGCCGAGAAGGTTCAAACAGCAAACCCGAGCGCAGCAAAACTGTACAGTTAAAAAAAAGAAAGGAAAAAAGATATTTTTCATGTTCCATAAGGCTATGATTATGTGATATACATATTTTTATTCAGGATCAAAGCGTTGTTTTTAATAGTTAAATATTCACATATGCAAATGAGCTTCGATTTGCATAAAGTGATAATTATGTTATTCATTAGGACTTGGTAAATGTTGTGTTCAAATTCCATGATCATTTTGCTTTAGGGTTACTGAGAAACAAGTTTATGAGTTTGAGGGGAAACCTATTGTGAAAGTAAACGGCGGAGTTGATTTCCACCGAGCCGGGATGATTTACCTACCTCCTACGTTCTCAGTATGGCATGTCCAGTCTAGCCCATTATATCAGCTAATGTCTGTGGGGAGGCCCAGGGCTGCTGTCCCTGCAAGGTCATCTGTCAATGCCAGATGGGGAGGGGGAGCTGTCAGTCTCCCCCTGTAATTGTGGCTTCCCAGCTGCACTGCCTGCCTGCCGCTGCCCGCGCTGCCCGGACCCCGGCTCCCGCTGCGGTGGGAGAGCCCCGTCTTCCCTCCCCGTCTCACACACACACACCTTCCCCTGGGTCAAGAGGAACAATGGAGCAAGGAGGACAGGGCAAGCCTGTGCCGAGCTGCAGACACTTGATAAATGGGTGGGCAGGCGGCAAGTGACAATATGCAGACAAGTGATATCATTTGCAAATGGCTTCGGCGAGGGAAGAAAGAATATAGAAAGGGGGGAAGACAAAGTCAGGGGCGCGGAAAAGGTTTCTCGTTAACCCTTGCGGGAGGGTGGGAAATGTGATA
Source organism: Numenius arquata (assembly GCF_964106895.1). Classification (NCBI taxonomy): domain Eukaryota; kingdom Metazoa; phylum Chordata; class Aves; order Charadriiformes; family Scolopacidae; genus Numenius; species Numenius arquata. The sequence goes on from NC_133581.1 coordinate 8,933,519, forward strand.
GCTCGGTGCTCTGGGAAAAAAAAAAGATTGGGAATACTGTTTTTCAGTCCCTCACCTAGAACCTCTGGGAGAGGGAAACACCCCACGAGGAAGTCACATGACACTAATTGCCTTCTTAAAAACCACATTTTTAATATCTGTACTGTGGGCCTTCTCTCCAGATGCATAGATATGGGCAACTTGGGATTTACCTGGGATTTACCTTACTTAACTCTTTTGGAGAGATTCCCATCCCCTTGTTCAGAAGCTGAGATCGGTCCCTCAGAGTAAGACCCAGTGCTCGGGCTGCACTGACCTCCCTCTTTAGACACCTCATGCAATGATGCAGCCCCATCACCCTGGTGAGTCTGCATCCCAGGAAAACACCCACATCCCACTGGCAGGCCAGCAGACACGGGGGCAGATCAGGATTGCTGCAGGTGCAAAGGGCTCTTCAGGAAGGGCTTACTGAGCCAGACAAATTGGCAAACAGGAAAGGTGCTATTCACATTTTAAATATTTGTGTATGTAAATACTTTGTAAAGGTCAGTCATGAGATTAAACCACCTCCTTTCCCCGAAACCCTTTCTAAACAATGGTACGAGAAACACTCATCATCCAGTAGGTTGAATCCAAAAAGGACTGGACAATCTAACTAAGTGCTAGGACAATTTTTTTTTTTTTTTTTAATTACAGAACTATTTTGTGTCTCTCCTAGTAGCTGGTGACCTCCCTCTTTCTTCCGTGTGTGCATTTTTTCTGCCCCAAGTCACACAAGAAGTCCAGCTGCATTTTATAGCCATGCTATTTGTTTCCAATGGACACGGGCTGTGTTCACACACCACAAGATTTGCCTCCCTGTATCACAAGCCCAGTTGTGCCAGTGGAGCTCATCCTGCTTCACTGAGCTCAGTCTATCTTGGTGCATGCCAAGGAGGTCGGGCCATCTGCTTGGAGAACAAGATCGGGGATGGCTGCTGGGACAGAGCACTTTGGCATGGACCATGGAGTTCCTTGCAATCTGCTACTTGGGCAGTGACAGCATCACCTCTGCAAATGAGCCCCATGCAGAATTTCTAAGACCACCAAGCATCAGGAGTGTTGTTTGCTTCTGTGTTTACAAAGACTATAGGCTGTGTCACCCACAGCCACAGACTGTGTCTAGAAGCAATGCTATTACCAAGTTTTGGTTTTATATTTCATTCTTTGCATTGAGGAAGGTTTTGAGAGCTGGTAAGAGCTGGACAGATCTGTAGGATGCTCCTTAGCTGTCATGAATTGTTCTCTGCTTCCGATACAACCACTACAATGCAGGTTTGAAGGTGTTTCAGGCATAGAGTCCTCGACTCATCTAAACTACAGCAACCAGCAACCCCCTGTTCCATGACAGATAACGTTGGCTTACAGGGAACCATGGTAAAATGAACTAGATCAGGGCATGATTCTTCCCTGGTGACATTCGCGACCGGGGTTGTTCTGCAATAGAGATTTCCTGAGTGCAGTATTTCATACGATACATCCTCTCCTCCATGTTTCCTGCCACTCTTGAGCATAGTATGAACTTTGAAGTAACGGTTTCAGCCATTTTCCCTGCACAGAAATGTCTTATTCCACTTTCTCTCTCTCTTTACTTGCTGGATATCAGCTGCAATTACCATATTACAGTTATTCTATTTATATGCACTAAAAATACAGATCAAATAGCTGGATCATCCATTAACTGCCTCGTTATCCTATTGAATGAGGACTCTTTCTGACTTTTACTGTGGACATGGACAGGATATATTGGAACTTGTCTGTCATTAATAACTACACACACACACACACACACAAATCTAAATGGCCAGTTAATGTCCACATCTGCCTTAATGTTACTTATTAACTTGTATTACCTGTAACAGCCCCTAATGGTTTCAGAACTTATTTCACTTATTTCGTAGCTTTTCTTCTGTTCTTTGGCCCCACACTAATACTATATTTCTTTCAGAACCTCTCTCATTGTAAGGAGGATGGACAAGATGACCTGATAGCCTTTCCCATCTCTGATTTCTGTATGCACACTTCCCTCATTACGACACTCCTGCACAATAAAAGACAGAAGATCAGGCTTAGAGTGTGGAAAAATGTTCTCTTTTTCCCTAGCCATCTTGCTGTGCTGTTGGCCCTGATTTAGCCTTACCAGCTATGCATCTGTTGCTGTTCAGGGCATCGAGAGCCCAAAGATGGGAAGAGGTCATTAAGGGTCGTACAGACTCCATCATTAGAAAAATTGCACATCTCCCTTCATATCTGTTGTTGGCCTTTGACTTTTACATTGGTCAGAGAAACCAAAGGTATGGGTTTTACTCTTCTCAGGTCAATCACGGGCTCTCTGGCAATCAATAGTGGGGTCTTTCACCTAAGTCTTTTTTGTGCCAGATCACTCAGTTGCCCATGGAAATCCTCCCTTCTTATGCACATGGCTTCAATGCTGAGGACATGCATTTATAGCTGCTTCTTCTACGTGTCAATGCCTGACAATAGTCAAAAAATAAAAGGACGTTGGTCTCATGCTCAAGGTTTTGGAATTGCATTTCAGATATTTGGATTTCCTTTGCTATTTTGTGTGAGCATGGAAAAAAATTGTAGATTTCTCTGTTCCTCAGTTTCTTCATCTGACAATCTAGGTTGCAAGTTTGGTGGAGTTAAATTCCCTCTTCTTTTCAAGATATGTGAAAATCACACTTGGCTGCTCCCTGTTTCATATTATCTGCATTAGGGGATGAACTCGGGCTTATTCTGACCATCCTGGAAATCCTAGTTATGACAGTTTCGCTTGATCTTGAATGTGACTGGCCTTTCATTTCACCTGAGGTGACTGAAAAGGAGCTGAAGGGCAGCTGAACAAACAGAAAAACTATGTGGTAAGGAATCTGTAGTCAGAGAAGGACTGAAAATGTGGTATTTGGAAAAACAAGAACGACCAGTGAGAAGTTCCTGGTCCAAGAGGAGCAATGGACACCTTCTTTGGGTGTCCCTGAGGACCTGAACTACAAGTCACTAAGCAGTCCTGTGCAGCTCTACCTATGAGATAATTCTAAATATTGGTCCAGGACTCTGATTTTGAGGACTGTTGAGTCCTTACAGTGGGATGGCTTCCAGTTACTCTAAAGTCATTCTTAACATAAGGCAAATGTTAAGGTAAATGCAAAGAAGATGGTTTTTATTGCAATCCAAATTTAACAGCATAGTTACTCAATTTCAAGACAGGTGGATAGAAATAGAAAAACATAATTATAACTATCTATATGTTAGATCACCCAAGAGGTGTCTCTCTCTGTTTCATCCAGCTAGCAAGCTGTCAGATGCTTATGCAATTTCTTGGCACAGCCCTTCCTTACATAGAAGCGTAGTCTCAGGCTGAGCTTTCAGATTTAGGAACAGGTTTATCTTTACAACCCCCAACCTTCCCTGAGGATCCATTCTGAATCTGATATCTACGCAGGATAAATGCTCCCTTCTGCCTTCCAGAGCAGGGGATCAGCGCTCAGCACAGGACTTCTTTATGCACCAAGGCCGACATTTCATGTAACCACCTGTACTCTATTCAACCTTACTTCTACAAGGAGAGAAATGAGAATAGTGTGCATAGTGCTTTCCAATTTCTCATCAAGATTAGACATGATGATAAGTAACCACTTCGGAGCGATAGTGGGTGTTAGCTGGGGTGAATGAACCTTGGGCTGGGCTCTGAGGCATTCTGGGGCAAGGAATTTCAGTGCTTTGGATATTACTGACTGATGATAAAGAGGCATACATTCCTACACTCATCCTTTTAGTTTTTATCTATTCAATTTTAATCTTAATTTATTATAAACAGGGAAAAAAGCATATTCAAACCTCTACAAAGGCAGAAGGTTCTGGTTTTAATATTAAAATATGTCATTTGCAATAACCTTTATGGCTTTGTCATATACTCTCAATAAATGACTTCTAAGATTGATTAAAGACCTTAGCTTTGCTTCACATGTTAATCAATCTCACCAGCCAATTAGAGCTTTGGTACTAGAGAGCAACAGAGATCATCCCTTAACTATATATGGCAGCATTTATTGTGCAAGCCAAATCTTTATGACCTAATACTGGTAGAGAAACTCATGACAGTTTATGGGAAAAGAACATCAAAGAATTGCAAGTTTATTCATGCTGATACTTAATGAATAGATATTTGGAAGTTGTATTTCAGAAGGGGTAAAAGCTAAATGCAGAATTGGCTTTCCGGGGCTGAAGCAGAACTGGTGCTTTAGAATAGCAAACTCCTAATTCTAAGCCACTGCTTTTCCTTCTTTTTATAACTCAGAGTATGACAATTAAATTTGCTTCAACTTCACTATCTGTAAAATGGGAATAAAACTACCTGGCTTTCCATCTGGACGAGCTGAGGATGAATTAGCTCATGGTGGAATTAAATGAAACGCAAGACATCCGTTCCAACGATAGTACAGTTTCCCACCTGAACAATTTAACTGGAAATGAATTTGGAGCAACAAGAGCAGAACTACATCAAGCTTGCAGGTCACTGCTTCCTGGTCCTGACTGCAGGGAGTGTGGTAGGCTATGGAAAATGAGCAGAGGGGGCTACAGTCCATTTTCTGCGTGTCTCCACAGCTGACCTGCTTAGTAGCTTTTATAGCAGAGAGGCCACAAGCTAGACATGGAAAATCAACACTTGTTGTGTCAGTTCAGCTCAGGGCTGAGGCACACTGATGTGTCTGAGTTATACATGAATAAACAGATGATTTCAGCCACCAGAGCTACAAGGCCCTGCATTTTTTAGGAGATTTTTAACTCACTCTAAACATAAAGAGAAATTCTGCACTGTGTAGGATGTAGTGATTAAGTGCCCAAGCAAGACCTGCCCTTTTAAGTGTGTGTGTCCTGATCCTTTCACAATGGGTTGCCATGCCCTGATTGGAATTACTGAGTATTAATGTAATTTGAATAAATAACAGTACTAATAAATCAATAGGTAAAGTAATAACAAAACCTGAAAATAACTGTAAATGTCACAAAAGCTCTTTTGCATTTTCCATGGTGAATATTTATTCCAAAATGCTTTGGTATTGCGAGATATTGCGAACTACTTTCTTTCACAGAGTATACATTTGAAAGTGTTGAAAGATCAAATTCCTAGAATTCATCTATTCTTGAGCTGGATGCTAACAACGTGTTAGTACTAGACTGAGGGCATTATCTGAGTTCCATGTATAGCCTGAATTCCAGACGAGACTGAAGCCAATTTTATTTATGTTTGGTCTTGGTATAATATCTTTCCATCATTCAATTGTCTCAGTCTAAACACTGCAGGAAAGTTACTTTGAAATGAATGTCTGGGTGTCAGGGGCTACCGAGCTAATAGTATAATTACTTTTGTAGTCTTTATTAGTTGAAATGTTTATTAGAAAGGTTACTTTTTATCCAATGAAAGATGACAAGCTGGGTTTGACTGAGCACTGTTTGTTGTTTTAATATTGTTAGCTGTGTGAATGGGTTAACACACTTCTCATCTTCTAGAAGCTGAAGGCTATGAGAAATCCCAGGGGTAGCCACTCCTCAGCCCACATTTGCTGCCTTTGCCAAGGAAAGATCCCATAAGATTTCCCCCCCTCCATCACTTAAGGGTTGTGATGATTTTTAATGTCACTGCCTAGATGGCCTGGAGATTTTTATCTATTGCACTTACAGGTCACCTTAATATTATCTCAGTCAGAGGGGGGAAAAAGTTTCTAGTGGGATAATATTAAGTTATACAGCATGACACAAGGTCAGACTGTGAGAGACAAGAATATATGAATAAAGCCAGTGGCCATGAGAGTCACCAGTGTGAAAAAAAAAAAAGAAAAGAAAGAAGAAGAGAAAGAGGAACAAAGAGTAAGAGGGGGGAAAGTGCTAGTGGAGGAGAAAAGCAAGGTGGGGGGAAAGAAGAAGGAAAGATTAAATGGGAAAAAGAAAGGATCAGGGTCAGAGTGGGTAATGTAAAGTCATCCTTCTTATCCCAATCAGCTGCACACTGTATGCTCTCGGTGGCCGTGTTCATACTGAATTAGCTCCAGACTGTTTCTTTTCTCTGGGACTCCATCTTTTTGAAAATACATCATCAGTACAACTCCATCCTGAAGGCATATTACGCTAATGCATCATTATTGCGATGGCTGACTGATGATGCGCTGGTGTCATACATCACCAGGGCTGCGCCTTGCTCTGATGAAATGTTGGTGTGATACATAATCAGGGAGAAGCACACGGGTCCCGCTTCTAATGACTCCAGAGATGTAAACTACCCAGAATTAAAGCTAAAGCCTTGGAGAAGAGCAGCCAGGAAAAGCAAGCATCCCTAAGAGTTCAGCAGCATCCTGAACCTCCTGAGAAAAACCTGCGGTAACTTTGAGTTCCGTTAGTGGAAGTGCCTGGAAGGCTGCCAAAATCCGGCTGCTAGGCTTGGACAAGAGTCACAAAAGCCTTAGCAACATGGCAGTAATGAGAGGCAGCTACCACAAGCTGGAGAGGGCAGACAGCAACATCCCACTCCAGCCCTGTCTGTGAAGGCGAAAATCACAGCTTGGCTGACCAGCAGATCCACAGCAAGGGAAGGGCAGAAATGGGGAAGGTGGGGCAGAGGGGACACCTCTTGTTGGATGGCTGGCCGTGGCTCCCTTCCAGGTGAGCATCTCTCCTCCCCTCCCTAAAACACACTCATGCTGCCTCTGTGGCCCCCTGTGGAAGCCGGTGGCTGCCTCGGTGGACAGGCTTGCAGAATCCAGCCCCGGCAACCAAGAAGCCGCATCACCCTATCGTTAATCTGATTGTTTTGGGAGCGGAGTGGAAGAAGAATGGAAACGTGGCTGAATGGCTGACTGAAATTTGGCATGAAACAATCATTTCTTGATCCCTACTCACATACACTCTTCCTGTCCTGCAAAGAGTTTGCCCAACCATATGCAAAAGCCCAACCAGTTGATTTGTACTTATCTGCCTTTACCTTAGTGCTTCCTTCCAATAGAGCCGATGCACCAGCCTCACCCCCCAAACCAGTCTCTGGTCCTCCCTCTGCTCATGGCTCCTCAGTGCCCTGGAGCATTTTCTGTCTCTGTGCCCCAGTTCCCCACCAGGCAGAGCGGGACCAGTGACACAAACCCCCGTTAGGTGCAAAAAGCGGTATGGCTCTGAGCAAGGCCTCCGTTTCAGATTTTCTTACAAAGGGAGTCTGACATAAGGCACTTTCCTCTCAGAGGATGGGTCCCTCACCTCATCGATTGTAATTCCCCCAGGATAAACGCAAGCAATGCTCAAGCCATTGGCAATCATCATATCATGAACTGGATTCCTCTCTTAGTCTTTTTCCATAGTGTCACCTGTGTAACAGCGGGTCTTGAATACATCTGAAGTAGCTCTGTTGTTCAGAATGGAATTACTCCAGATCTACACCCACATTGCTGAGAGTTGAATTTGCTCCAGTGGTGTTAACCAAAGAGGATTTTTACCAAATAGTTCGGAAACGTAAACTGTCAAAAATTAGAAAAGGCCTCAACTCAGCATATCAAGGTATCATTTTTTCCCTCAGTCTTGCAAAATTGCTCTGCACCTGCCATACTTCACATATCTTTTAATGGACTTAATATCCTGCTTTTTCACAAGGGAAATAATTCCATCACAAGACTGCAACTATATTAAGGAGCATTGGTTTGCAGTGTTCATCATATAAATACCAAATTGGGCTGCGTGCATGGAGTCTGACATTTAAGAATGAATGTGCTGCAGCAAGAAAATCTGAGGCTTTGCAAGAATGAATGAATTTTGGCACCATTAAACAATAGTTTTGCTTTTAAAGCATGATTCCTTGCAAGTCATTGCTGGCTGTAAGATCTTCTAACGTATTCCTTGGTAAATTCCCTTCTAATACAGAAGGGTCCAGAGCAGGTCTCTGAAAGATTAATTTCAGATCTTTTAGAGATTCATCGACAACTGGGGTTCATCGTCTGTAGGAAGGATGGGCAGAGAATGCTTTCACTGCAAAATCACAAGTATGTGTGCAGACACATACTCGGGGAGCTGGCTCTTTGCAAAACAATCGTTGTCTCTGGGTTTCCAATGCCTGATTTATAATTCCTGTATGGCCATAACCAGGAGCTGGAGTCACTGTCAGCGGGTCAATGGTAACAGGACTAACAAATAACTGCCACAGGATACCTTGAGGCAAGCCAGCCGCTGACAGGTTCATCCCTTCTGTTGACGGTGGCGGGAGACAGACTCGACCAACAGCTATGTCCTTGCCTTCCCTGCCCAAACCTGACAAAGTTCTATTCAAAGCTAATGATCAGCCTGAAATAAAATTTAAAAAAAATGGCAGTTCAGTTCAGGTAAGCACTCCGAAACGCAGATGGCTATGTGGGCTGTCCAAGTAGCTTTGGCCTGCAACAACAGGGACTGCAAAATTAATCTGAAAATATATATTTTTCTGCTTTTTATCCTGTCAGGAACCTTGTAAGAACAGTCGTTTCTCAAGTGATTTTCCAGCACTGAGACTCACTCGATTTACAAGTCTGCCCCTTCGGTACTGGTCAGGTTCAGGAGAGAGATTCAGAAAAGAATAATTAAAAGACAGTCATCTAACAGGACCTGAACACCAGGCAAGGGGTGGCAATGCCCTCAGGGACAGACAAAGCAGGTGGCAGAAGATGGGGCAGGAAAGTGCTAAAACTTTTGGTACTGCACTGATACATTTGCTTGGATTTAAGGCTTGTTTTAACCAACTGTTTGTGTTGCTGTTTGCCAGAACTCTTAGAGCTCTGCATCTTTTTGATATCTACTTCACAGCTTGCGTCTGTGTCCAGCAATATAAGAAGATGGCAGAGGGTAGGTGCCTGAAGTTAGCCTCTGAAGAGGTCAGAAGGCTTGTACTGCCTTTGTATCAATGAGAAACATCTATGGGGAAATCAATAATGCAACTTCTTTCCTTTGGATTTAATTGAAGAAACATTTCAGGCTGCAATTTGAAAGCAAACACAAACAAAAAACCCATTGACTTTCTCTTACAGCTACTATCTCCCCAGTGCACTGGAAAGTGAGGGGGAGGAATCATTCTCACATAACATGCAGAGAACAATTTTTTAATGTCTTAATTATTTCCCGTGTGCATAAAGCATTTCAGTCCTATTGTTTCTTTTCACAATCTGTTTGGGGTCATTGGTAAACAGATCACTTTGCCCCCCCCCCCCCCCCCCCCAGAGGACTGTGAAACTCCAGGCAAAGCTAGAGAATTGCATGTATGTTTGCTGGTCCAGGGTTGCCACTCATGACATTTACAGTCTCCCCCATGTCCTTTGACAAATTAATTTATAATATGCAGCTGGAGCCTAGTTAAAAGCCCAGTCAAGACAACACAGTTGGTATGAAACTCTACAGCTGTGCACCAAGAAAACATCAAGTCCTCCATGATCTTTGTCCTTCTACTGGACAAACATCAAGGGAAATGTTAAGCCTCAGCTATTTTCTCGAATCACTGCTCCCCCCAAAATTCAGACTGTTGTTTCAACCTCCTAGATAAAGACTGGCTGGCAGCTCTGAGCCCTGGGGTCCCTGACTTGTGCTGTTGTAAGACTGAAACTGGACTGAGGAGGGGCTGAACTCTTGCTCAGCCGTGGAAGGTAGAGCCTACGTGGTCCTCTGTTGCCAGGGCACCATGCACCTCTTTGCTGTCCTCTTACCAGCATTATGAAGGAAGAGATCCTTGAGTTAAGACAAATACAGCAGATTCAATTTCTTCTAGAACAAACTGCCCATGAGAGATGTTAGTCAGAATCTTAGTGCACGTCTGTTTACTTTCTTGGAAAGTAAGAGTGGATAAAGCCTGGATTTCCCTGGATTTCAAAGATAAGAATTAAATTTGACTCAACACACTTCTAACACCAATGCTGCACCATCTAGGTTCAAGCCAATTCTAGTCAAGTACTTTTGTGCTTAGGAGTGTGGAATTCCTTTCCACCTTCCACGACAGTTAACATATTAATTGGGTTGTAGTCATCAAATCCAAATTATTACAATTAACCTTCAGTTTGCCTCTGCTGGACAACCTTATATATGAGTTATGTTTGAAGATGTTCCAAAGATACATTCATTCCAAATGGAGGTAAATATGTGAGTGACACTATGGCGTAGGTGGGATTTGTGAAAAGAGACATCAACTGTGGAATATCTTCTGGAAAAAGAAACACATATTAATCTTTGAGGTGTTTATTTATAGTATACACACACAGATATATATATATCACCCCGGGTTATTCAATCACATTAAGTTAACCTCCCCTTCAGTAAAAGACTTTCTCAGGGAACAGAACAAGCAATTGAACACTTAAAAAAAAATTTCCTGCTGCATGAGGAGACATATGCAATGTCTCCTCATTTTCCAGTTTTACTACTTTGACAATTCTGAATTAGCATTTATTCATAGCAATTCCTAAAGTGTCACCAAACGAATTCTGCACTGAAATTCTCTACAAATGAAATCTGTCCATTTTAACTCCCACCCTTATTTGCAAACACACTGGGGCAGAGAACTTTTTCCCACTGAAATTTCTGTCAGTCTGGAGATGGGACAGAGGGTTTGTGCAACGGAGCAGCTTTGTCACAGCTCTCAGTCCTGCTCCCCAACGACAGGACCCTAAGCACCCATAGCTCCCTGAGCACTGAAGTTCAGGATGAGCAATTCGCAGGCAGATGTGGCAGTGACTCTATTGCGTTTGGAAATCAGCTGCCTCTGGGGTGGATTAAAGACCAATCATTTTCCATTCTTAGTAGAGAAAGTAGAATTTTTATTTTTTTTCCCCTGGGTGAACAGCAGTAAGAGTTTGGTAGGAAGGCACAACAGATGAATTGAGAACTATTTAAGTGTTGTTTCCTTCACTGGGGAAGGAATTTGTCCTGGTATCAGCATTACTCTTGAAGTCAAGCAAAGTTGGGACTTGTAATTGTTAGACATGTCACTGCACTCTCCTAGGCGGCATCTGCTTCTGGACTGGCCCACCTGAGACCTGTGGCCACCCTGGGTTCCTGTGTCTCTGTGACACACAGGCTTTGTATTACTACGTTCATTAGATGTTGTGCCAAGCTCGGTCACTGGTGGAGGCTGTAAGTGTGGAAGCTCTAACACACGAGGCTGTACAGCTATTCCTTAGTCTTACAGGCCAGAATTTCCACGTCTACAAATGAGGGCTGTAAATCATCAGAAGGTCTTGCCAAATTTCTTGAGGAAGGCTCAATATATATTAATGCAATGGACATGATTCAAAATATTTTGCAGTAAATACTCATGAGGCTGGGGAAAACCCACCAACTTTTAACGTACTTTGCTTCTAAAATCTTGGTTTCTTCTCTTTCACGGTCAATAAATGCAGGAGGTATCACGAAAGGTAAATTTAGTGGGTAAGTGGAGACAAATTTGCAAGGGGTTCCTTGGGAATCTGAGCTTTCCTTGTCACGCAAGAAGCACTTTCTGAAGCCGTGGAGATGACTGCAGCTGTTCTTGTTCCTGGGGAGAATAACAAAAAGTTGGTTCTTCAGTCAAATGGCACAAGATGGGGGGGATAACAGCATATGGAAAAACTGTCACTTTCAGTGACTTAGCAGTGTCATCTAATAATACAAATTTCTCCTCAGGGCTCTCGGGGTTAGGATTTATAACATGGAAGAAACACTTTTCCTAACCAAAGATAATGTGGAAACGTGCTAAGGTATTTGGAAGGTCTTTCCAAACAGCAAAACTGCACAGAAAAGCTGCAGGCATCCCTGGGACGGGAGAGTACAGGTGTTTGAGGCAGAACTGCCAGTAGTTTAAGACAAGAAGAAGAAGATACTACATTCTTTTGGAACATATAGAAAGAATGCTAATTTATAAAAAATATTTACCCACCCTGGAATTTAGTCAGGGCAAAGGAGAGAGTATTTTGGTCAGTATTTCAGCCTTATACCTCCTAAAGACCCAGGTCAACGGTGTCTCTGAACAGGCAAATGGACTTTCTGCCTGGCCCTGGGGAGCTCTTCTCTCCCTCGTCGGGTGCTTCCGAGATGAAATGCCTCCGCATCGTTTAACCACGTACCGAGCGCATACATCTAACATCCCAACAGCTCCTAGCGCACCTGTGCAGCCCGAGGTGACTACATAAAAGAAGCTAATAAAGCAGCGCTTACATTTCATTCATTTTATTCACCAGCTCGAGATTTCAGGGATGGAACGGAGCACAGCTGGCCTTTGGATGTTAAATATGCTTCATAAGCCAACACCGGTTCAGCACACAGGCAGAAGCCTTCTCGTCTCGTGGCTCTCCACAGGCAATAGAAAGGAAGTATGTTGGCACTCTCACAGCTGGCAGTGGGGCTGGCACAGGAGAGCTGTAAATACTGTGTAGGCATGATGGTGCAAGCTGCCAGGGTGAGAGCGGGTCACCATGCCTCGAGGGGCTCCTAGCCACCCGCAGGAAGGCATGATGAAGAGTGCTTTGCTCTTTTTTAACTGAAGTGAAGGGCAAAGGGTAGGGTGGGTAACTGAGATGTTGAATCAGGTCTGGCCTGACAGGGGCAGATGCTGCTGGGAGTGGAGATACATCTCGGGAGGCTTTGGGGTTTTGCTACGTCACTGGAGCAAAGATCTGCCTGCAGTGTGACCACACTCAACGACACAGTTTGGTTTGGGGTTTCTCCATGCTCTGACACAAGTACCCTTGAGTACCTGTTGTCCTATGCTTGCTCTGGTGCCTGATCTACCTACCTATTCATATGGCAGAGGGAATCTTCCGTTTCCACTCCATCTCACCTGGGAATATGTACCAGGGTGGGTGTGAGAGTCCCACTGAAAGCCATGTCATCTCTGTATGATTTGGGCAGCTTCTAGAGAGGAAAGGAGCACATGGGGGAGAGCTACGTTATGTCCTTTGACTCCTTCTTACAGGTTTGCAGATCAGAACATACTTTGCCAACTTGTTCTTCTTTGTCAGCCAAAAATATTAAAGAGGGCAGAGGTACATCTCCTAGGGAAGTAGAGGAAGGCTCTCTGACCAGGTAATGTTGGTATCTGTGACTCATAGAATCATAGAATTATTTTGGTTGGAAGAGACCTTTGAGATCACCAAGTCCAACTGTTAACTTAGCACTGCAAGTCCATCACTAAACCATTACCTTCCACACTACATTTATGTGTCCTTCAAATACCTCCAGTGATAGCAACTCAACCACTTCCCTGGGCAGCCTGTTCCAATGCTTGATAACCCTTTCAGTGAAGAAATTTTTCCTAATATCCAATCTAAATTCTTAACGTGTAACTTACTCCTTATGACTATGCGCAGAGTGCCAGTGAATTTCTGGATTTATTAAATTATCCAAAGCAGTTCCCTTTTGTATGCATATTGAGCTCCAGGGCATCTTCCTTTAAACAGCTATTTCCCAAAGGAGGATGACCACTTGCAGGATGTGCTTGCCCTGGCCAGGTGTGATAGCAGGAGCTTCCTGGAGGTGCTTAGACCCGTCAGGTACAAAAATCAGTGTCCAGATACCTGGACCTATGGGTTGAGTGCAGAGACCTCTCCAAAATCAGCTGGAAACATTGGGAATGGCTGGTGCTGAGCACAACTGAGAGGTGGCAGCCAAAACTGTCCTACCATTGCACCTAAAGTTTCTTTATCAAAACCTCTTTTCTCCCCAGATGTATCCTCACATCATCTCCTGAAGCATGTGACTAGCCAGTCTTCAGGCTCAGAGCCTTTCTCCAAGCAATCCTACCTGAGTGGGGTCCACATGGAAAGACACGCAATCCAAAACCAGTTAATATGCCAGGCAGTAGTCATGATTCATTTAAAATAGCCCATAATGTCTTTATTTCTCACCAATAGCTATTAAATTTGACAGAGTTCTGAATTTCCCTGAATGGTAGATGAGAGACTGATAGATAAATGAATAGGATTATATACCCAGCCTCTGTGAGCAAACACTGCATCCATAAAAAACCCCAAACAACAACAAAGGCACTGATTTTCAAAAGGGTTCAAACTGCAGAATTTGGTTTCTCATTTCAAATGCTCCTGAGGCTGTAGATGCTCAGAACTGAAATTCTGGTTGGCCTCTTGTAAAGCTGAAGAGTCACATGAAAAATTTGAAACCAAATTGATTAAATTCAAGGCTTTTCTCAGACAGATGTTTATTTTCTCCTTTTTTTCCAAAAGGGTAAGGTATGAGCCTTCCCTTAGAGCTTGCATTATCAAATGACATCCTAATCTCAGCAACACTTCCAGCTCATTAAAGTGTTTTCACCCCATGTACACATGGGCATTTCCCAGTGGTTTAGTAGAGTTGTCCATATGGCTGTAAAGGCTCAAATTAGGGTCTAACTTTGTGATACGGAACATTTTTCAGGCAATGATGGAAGTGTTCTCATCTGCTTCTCTTCATGGTAACCCATCAATGTATCTATACCTTAATTTTAGTCTTTCTTTATATACTTGTAAAGGACACCCAAAGAACTTAATCATCTTTAAAAAATATCAAAAAAGCCCTAAGTGCCTCAAAGTTCAAACACTACAAGTATTTTCCCCAGGGCACTTGATTACAGTAGAAAATTGTCTTTCTAATTTGCAGAACTCAGAAAAGTCAGAAGATGGCAGCAGTTCATTCATGCATTAAACAATCCCTAAATCTCATGAACAGAACAGCTCTTCCTTAAAGTTATTTGTGTTATGCAACCACCTAAGAATAAAGTATTATAATTTACTAAGCAAAATAATTGTGTTTATCCAAGTTCTACAGTCATCAAAGCTATTATTTCTCATATTATTTTGCTTTTTTTTTGTTGTCATCAGTGCAGTGGAGAAATTTTCAGGGAGCAGGGGAAAGTACATTGTCATGGGAAGAGTTTTTAGATGGAATACTTTTAATTCCAGACATATGTTTTCAGGCTCTCTAGACTTTCTTCCTTATTTTTCGTTCTCTTTTACAAATATCACATAAGGAGGAAAAAAAAAAAAAAAGAAAAAGATGGTTTTGATATTTCCAAATAACATTAGATGTTAAAAGGAATTGTTGGGGTTTTTTTCCCTGCTTTTACAGTTCGAATGATTTTATCTTACTCTATGCTAATCTACATACCTCATCATTTTCACACCATCAGTAGTGGGATCTCTTCTCTCCAAAGATTTAATAGTGTTAATGTTGCGGTAATGACCTATATTACTAAATTTTCTCTTCGTTGAGAAAATATATCATAGTACATTTAAAGTATGGCATAGAGGGTTAGCATAAATAATTAAACTAAATTACAGCCATCAAACAAACAAGGCAGGCCAGACCCAAGCTGCCTCAGAAGAAATCTAGTGTAACTCCATTGCTGTCAGTGGAATTATTCCCAACTGACACTGGCTTAAGGGATGCAGAATCTGGCATCCTAGCTTTTGTAACACAACCTCATCATTGTGTGTTCACTTATTCACTTAATTCATAAAATTCAATCAATCGCAATGGGCCACCCAGCCACTAGAGTGAGGAAAAGAAAATCTATTGTATATGATATTTCTTTGATCAACTATGTCTGAAAGTGCATTCCCCCCTCCCGCCCCCCAGCAAAAGAATGCATCAGAGACCAGGGATGACATTGTGGTGCTGGGAGCTGATATTTCCCTCCAGCCTCATTTGTATTGCTTTATTGACATGCTAATGACAAAGTACTTCCCCAGGTCCTACGAAGTAGAGAATAAGTCAGAGAAATTAGAATAATACCTAGTCCTAATTAGAAGCCAGGTATCTGCCTGACATGCTCTCTTGTTGTATTTAGCAGCTTCAGATACTTGTACGTTGATTGATTGCTTGCTTGCTTGATTGATTGATAGAGAGGCTCCACCGAGCTCATAGACACACACATGAAGGGACGCTTTTGATGTCAATATGAACAAAGATAATGATAGACTTACAAACAATGCCAAACGCTGAGTCTATGAATTAAGCATAGAGCAAACAGAAAAAGCGCTCGGCACTGTTCTAAGAGCAATGAGACTAGAAGGAAGATGTGTTGTGTATGATCGAACCTCATAGCTACAGGCAAAATTGTACTGTCAGGAAGATTTGCAGGTGATGTTTCTGATTGCCTGAAGATCTCTGCTCATAAGCAGGGAAATAGAAATTAATTCAAATCCTTCCTTTGCAGAATCATAAACACTGTTTTGAAGATGGACTTCTAGAGTGGGCCTGACCTGGAAGACAAGGTTTTATCCAGAAAGGAATCAGATTGATTTTCTGTATGCGAAGATCACAAATGTACTTCTATATAGGCACCAGGGCATTAATTGATGAGAAGGCTCAGTGTGCAAAGGACAGAAATGATCAGCAAAACACAGACCTAGAGGGCTGCAGATTCCCCTCCACATCTCACCCCCACCCATCCCCAAATAAAAATATTTAACAACAAATAGAAAACCACAAAAAACTTTAAGGGGCACCTTGATCGGTGGATGCTGCTGAGCCCATCTTTCTCTGCCGCCTTTGATCTGTACTCCCCTCCTCTGTTCTGCACAGTGACAAATGCACTGCACACAGGGCACAGAGTGCAGCACAGCAGGACAGATCCTTTTACCTAGAGCTGTGCAAAATGTTCATAGCAGAGCCCCAAATCACAAGAAACTTGCCTGGCTTCAGGTTTCGTTGCAAACTTGGAACTCAGGCCACGTTTGTCAAAAGGTTACTGAGATTTGCTAGCCCTTTGAGAAATTTCCCTCTTTCTTTCCCTTGCATGCTCCTTTTCTCTCTTTCTCTCTCTAATCTGCCTGAATTTCTAAAACTATTTCCACAGTGTTTAGGAGCTAGGAGGACTCACAGGTCTGGATTAAAAAACCTGCCAAAAGTACTCTCTCATGGTGTCAATTCAAAACCAGGTGAAAGTAGGTGATTCATTCCAAGAAAAAAAAACAAACACAAAACAACACAACAGCCAACTAACATTCTCTCAGTTCCTGCAAATGTGTGAGCCATGGGCTCCATTCATCAGGGGCTTGAACATCTTTGAAAGTGTCTCAGTAATCCCACCGATTGTCACAGTGTTAGGGTCAAAGCTGGATTTTTTGAACCCCGAAAGCCAAAATAAAACATGGGTGTGTAATTCCTTTGCAGACCAAAGTCAAATAAAACCCTGTGAAATGAAATCAGTTTCACATGGCCCTTTTTATTCAGCACTGTGTTCAGAGACACCACGGATCAACAAAGGTTTGTATCACCTTGCTCTTACGCTGTCCCTCACTCAAAGATCTCACATCACTTTGCAAGGACTATCTGAGTAATTAATTGACGTGGTCAAACAGAAAGTCACTGCTAAGGGTTGAACCAAGCTTTAAGCTCAAGCTCACTTGCCTTGTTGGCAGAAGTGCTGTCTGGTTCTGTTCATGCCAATGATATTTCATGATTCAGTTTGCAGATTTAAAGAATAGGTGAGTGATCTCGTTCTGGACATACCTCATGTGCTTTGGTGCACATAATATCAAGTGGCATATGAATTCACTCACTTTTTCAGAGCTTTTTGCAGGGCATCTGAAGTAGCTACCCTTTCAGTACCTAACAAAGAGGCTGGAACTTATGCGCAGACTTAATGAACATCTTCAGTCCAAACCAGACTTTTAAGCAATGTGTGAAGTTATCATACAGAAGTAGGGGATGCTTTTGTTTTTGATTCACCAGTCCCATGATTTTCAGAGACACTTTCACAGATGCTCCATGAACAAGATCACTATTAAGCTAACACCTCTTGTGTCCTGACACAGAGGTCAAGGTTGCTTTACAAGCTTGGAGGGACATTTAAAACAAAAGAAGATAAAATAGTGCCTTAAGCTAGTGCAGGTTCAGTTGAGTCATTATGTTTTAATGCCCAACCCTTGTTTGTTTTCTATTTCTCTTTGGAGATCTTTTGCCATGGAAGGTTAAAGATTACTGAGATAACTAACAATAAATGTGTCTGGTGTTGTGACTTTTGACCAATAATTATAACTTGGGTTGAATGGAATGAATCTGTAGCCAATTTTATTAAACATCCTATAGCAGCAAAATCGACAAGGGTGTGATTTAAAACCTTGGCCCTGTTGATTTATATCAAGATGGGGATGGTCATTTCTCTGAGCTTTGACAGCAACCTGAGCAACTCTTTTATCAGCAGTGTGGACTGCAGTGCTGCAGTAATTGCTTAACTGCTCCTTTGCCCGTTAGGACACAAATGACTTGGCTTTGGAGTGGACTCGAGAAATGACTCAGAGTTTCAGCAGACACACCCAGTTACTGGTTTTGTAGTACACTAAATGCTTTCCAATATAACACATTTTTTGAAGAAAGGCTGTGTATTGCTCTCTGTAGACCTGAGGGCATATATTCAGTCACAACATAGGTGCAGGCTGAATGATAACTGTGCAAACTGCTGTCTCACACCCTGCTAGCCTGCTTTAGTCCTATTCAGGAAGGGCGATTGGTGTGGGGAGAAGAGCCCCTCTCTGTGTAAGCCCCAGCTTGGCTCCTACAGCTACGAGGGTTAGTGACAGGGATGCTTACGCAGGAGGCAGTGCCCCTTGTGTCCTTGTGTACATTAGAGGTTGCAGCTGCAGGTGGCCATCAGCACACTTCCTGGTGCAGAGACCAAGATTAGGCGAGATTTGCATAGGTGGTCAGTCATTAACAGTAGTCATGGCTTTGCTGGTCTGCACTGAAAAGGAGCACCTTACAGCCATACCGGTTTGTGGAGCTGTAACTAAGCCAATCCTAGCATTGGTCATGCCTGAGATAGCAATCAGTTTGTTGAGAGCAGCCATCAGAGGTGGGCACCTGCAAACCAGGGCTGTGCTGGAACCAGTAACTGAGGCAAAAACCATCAGTAATTCTCATCACCAAAGCATCCTGTCACCCAAACCACATAATTCTTCAATATCCAGCCCAGGAGAAAACACTCTGATCTACCCTGGTCAGAGGCATTCTGTAGGCATACAGCAAAAATAAACATAAATTCTTGAATATATGCTTTCTCCCATTCACAAATCTTCAAACAAATTAGTTTTACAAAAATAAATGGACTTGATTTCCAAAATTTCTTAGATTTCCCCTGTTCGCCTTTGTTTTTAATACAGATTAGGTGATTCTTCAACTAGAAAATCTTTAGAAGCCATGTCTTCCACAAACATGTTTATTAAACAGATTATTATCTTTCCTGCTTTAAGTAGTTTCTAGCATTTTGATGCCACAGAGGAAGAACAGCAGCAGTTTTAGTTATTAATAATATGTTGTCATGACAATTTTTTTTGCAATGTTGGAAAAATGCTCTCAGTAGCATTTTAGGTACAGCTAACTTTCAAAGTAGTTACAATGGCTGATTTCTTTGATAAAGGGTGAAAAGCGTTGCCCTCTCTCGAAGTTTGAAAGATTTTCTCAGAGACAAACTGTGGTCTTCTTGCTTGCATTTGTAATTGTCCAGTCATGTAAATGATCCCATGAGACTTTCTAAGGCTATTGCGTATGAAGGAGAGCACAGAATTCACCATACAATTGAGATTGCTGTTTATTTTCAAGTTCATAAATGCAGAGCAATTTCAGAAAGGTCTTTGAGAACTTATTTTTTTGTCAATCTTGGGCTCAAGAATTCAATGACAGCAATTCTCAGAGAAAAATCCTACAATTCCCTAGAAAGAGGACTGTGTCAGAACAAAAAATGTGCCAGAAATTTCTCTGTTTTGAAGTGAGACATTATCTAAGCCAAGACAGATAAGGAGGTGGTTGTGGCTTTGGGTTTTCATCATCCCTAAGCTCCATGCCATTTTTAAGGAAAGAGACTGCATAGTAGCCAAATGTGACTTCAGCCCCATCAGAGGAGAAAATTTTGTATTAGAAGAAGTCCTTTCAGAGGAGCAGAGTTGCATTTGAAACTATTTAGATGTGAGTTGAATTTGGGCCTAAGAAGACTGATAAGACTTACAGGTATCCCATTTCACCCCATGGCAACCACACCATTTAAAATGGGAAATAGGGACCACCTTCTAAACTCTTTGCTTGCTCACTGCGTGTCACTTCAGCATCATGCTCTTTCCCTTGGTCTTACAGTTAGTCTACTTCATATGAAAAATAAATATCCATTGAGCTGGAGGAGGAGAGCACTCGCGCACGTGTGAGGGGGAGAGAGATTTACTCTGCTGCCAGAGATTAGCACACTAATGTGAAGTAAGGAAGAGAGACCCAAATCTCTGGGCAAATAAATATTTTATTATCTACAACAAGTGGAAGGGCTTCTGCAAGAGATGTCTTGCTTCTGAAAACAGTGTACGGTGGATTGGGCCTCTTCTCAGGGGAAACCTGGCCTTGAGCTCAGGCAGGATGGCAAGAGGAAAGCAAGCCTTCCCTTCTGTGTTCCATCTCTATCCAGGGGATATGGGAGGAGACTTTTTCTTCTCTCCACATAGCTTTTATGAGAAAAGACTGACCTGCTTTAGGCTTCTAAAGCAGTCCCCAATTTCAAACAAAGATGGATCCTTATCTGCTTTGGTGGGGCAGGAGTTAGAACCATTTTTTCTTCCTAGCCGAAATAGCTTTGTTTTCAGCAAAAATAACCCACCACATCACAAATCACTCCCGGCAGCCAAGAGCTTGTCATGGATGTGGAAACAAGCAGTGAGTGAATCCTCCTTAAGCAAAACTGACCCCAACAGGTGTCTCATCTCCCTGCTACCCAGAGCGGGAGATGCAGAAATAGGAACAGGATCAAGAGGCACTCTTGTGCTTGCTCAGTCACACTCTCATGACAAAACCTCTCAAATGCTTGTCCCAACCACCAGCCCATCCAGCCTTGCTAGGGGTCTGACAGCAGCAAGGTGCCACAACAGGGCATCCTGGGCATACTGAGTTGATTTTGTTCTTGTCCAGATTGGTATTGCGTTTTTTTTAAGCCAGGCTGGCAGTTTTTATCTGATCTAAGTGAACAGTTGATATTGAACATACATTTCAGTATAAAGTGGTGTGCCACCTCCTTACATCTGGGGACCTGG
This sequence comes from Numenius arquata, assembly GCF_964106895.1. NCBI lineage: Eukaryota > Metazoa > Chordata > Aves > Charadriiformes > Scolopacidae > Numenius > Numenius arquata. The sequence continues at coordinate 8,954,566 of NC_133581.1, forward strand.
GGAAGTCACTTTGGTTTCTTAGTTTCCCTGCTCACCTGGGTGAGCACCCCTAGGAAGGACAGCAATGGGCTGCAGCTTCACTTGAGTCTGGGAGAGACAGGCTCAGAGAGAGAGGTCTCCACATAGAGGAGAGATACAGGGGCAAACAGCAGCAAAAAGGTACCAATAACCTGCCCAGGGAGGTTTGGGCCTGGGCTAAACAGAAGTGACACATGGCTTCTCCAGAAAAGGCCCCTTACCCCCCTGGTATTCTCATAGATGAAGGAGAGAAACTTCTTAGCATGGGACTTGGGGAAAAACGTTTCTTTGGAAGAGACAAAAAAATGTTTTCTATATCTTCAGGATGTTTGTGAGGAGAAGACAGGCTCTGTGTAAGGGATGGTGTTCACATTTTACAGCAGGGCCCTCTATGCTTCTGCTTTCTGGGAAGGGGAGGCAGAGGTCTTGCTTATGTCCTTCATACCTGGAGGAGAACAATGCTCTACTGTCTTGGCAGAAGGGAGGACTACTGTTAGATATGTGAGGGCAGGGTTTATGAGCACTGATAAGGTAGCTCAGTTTAACCTGAGTAGCCCAAGGTCTTGTAGGTTAAGACTATTTCAGTTTTAGCTCGGAATCATACATCTGTAGATGGCCATGAAGATTTCCTGCCACGCCAGGAAACTGGGCTGCTTGTGGCAGTACCGCCCCAATAGGCAGAGATGCATTCGGGATGGCTTAAAAGCTCCTTGGACTAGCCCTGAAACATCTGTCTCACAGAAGTTTGGGGACCCCAGCACCCAGCTATAGCCACACAACCCATGGCAGCAACAGTATTCACTGTACTCCAACACTGTAATTGTTGGTACCCCTTTGGGAAGAGAAGGTGATGGCCTTTTCCCACCAAAAATATCTTAAGTTGTGAAAAAATTGTAGATCATAGAAAATTGTAGATCTGGCCCATGTCAGAAGGAAGAGATGGTGGAAACATCTCCGGCAAACATGGCTTCAAACTAGAAGAGGGCAGATTTAGATTAGATATCAGGAAGAAATCTTTTACAGTGAGGGTGGTGAGGCACTGGAACAGGTTGCCCAGGCAAATTGTGAATGCCCCATCTCTGGACGTGTTCAAGACCAGGCTGGATGGGGCTTTGAGCAACCTGGTCTAGTCAGAGGTGTCCCTGCCCATGGCAGAGGGCTTGGAACTAGATGATCTTTAAGGTCCCTTCCAACCTAAATCATTCTATGATTCCATGAAATTGCTTCAGAAGGAAAACCTTGACAAAGACATGCATGTCGTGTCTTCGCTTCTCAAACCTTGGGAATAGGAGCAGAGGCAAGGAAGATGCTTTCATATGTGCGTAGTGGATGCCTGAGTAACAGATAGCTGAGAGCATGCACAGTGGATGGGTGCCACACATACAATGAAATCAGGTGCCGTGTGAGGCACATGATGTCTAAGGTGTGCTGAAGAGCCCCAATCTGTGTAGCACAAAGAGCTGTGGGACAGACATTACAAGGGGCACTCCAGCTGGGATGTGGCTGCAGGTTCCAGTAGTATCTGGAAACCTGAAATGCCTGTGGCGAGTGCAGCCCAGGCAGCCTCTCATCTGAGTTTTCTGCCGCGATGGTTTCAGGGTGGTGGAGGTCCTGGCCACAGTACCGACAGGCGCTCCTGTGGGGAGGATCAGGCTGCAGCGCTGCAGCAGCTGACACAGAGAAAAGATGGCTGAGATGAGCCTGTGTTCCCACAACATATGGTTGGGCCATGAAGGGTTCCAAACACAACCTCTACGGCACAGAGCAACTGTAGACTTTTAAACCACTGTTGAGCTTTTGTTGCAGTGGGTTTTCACTGTTTTCCCAAGCTGTACTATCACTGTGGATCTTTGGGGATTAAAGCGTGCCTTGGGTACTTCAACACTACCTGTCGTCTTGTGGCTATGACGTGGAGAAATGTCCAGGACATGTGGTTGACTTTACTCACAAATAACACTTAGGGCACTAACACCTGCTTGTGCTGTGGCTGACCATGCATCAGGTGACATGAGTTTTGTCAGGGTAAGTCACAATTTCATTAGAAAGGTGATAGAAAGAAATGGACGACCTCCCAAGCACACAATTCCTTCCTCCAGGCAGAAGCAAGAGCAGCAAACAATAAGCATATCCCTTAAATTGCATCATCTCCTCTAATGAAATATTTTAGCTCTCACTGCACAGATTTCCTTTTCTTATATTTTTATAGCTTTATGCAAAAATACAAAATCCAGTTTGGTACTGGCATGATGTGATGGGACGGCCTTTGCAAGCACAGCGGGACCCCCAAACAGGGGTGTCGGTATGTCCCCAAATGCACTGTTCCCGGCGTCCTCACAGGCAGAGCTATCTCAGAAAGGCTGCCCATCGCTGAAAGAGTTAAGAACATCTTGTCAAGGATATGCAGTTATCTGGAACTTTTGTTTATACAGAGAGGCAATAAAACATTCAGCGCCTTAGACCAGTGTAGGAAGGGTCAATACAAGCTCCAGCAGTTGTATATAAATTAACCTTTTAAGTATGGCCTAATCCATAATGATTCATTGACAGGAATTATTCCAGAAGGCTGAGCTGCAACAAATTGTAGCAGTTGTAGCTAACTACAGTACCTCACAGCTGCTGAAAGCTCGGCTGCCTCTTAAGATGAGGTATCTAAGGGAACATTTTAAAAGGCTTTGACAATGTATTTCCACAATACTTGTTAGAACTAGGACGTCTCCAATGATCTTATGTTCCTAAAGTGGAATAAAAGTATGAGGAATCTGAATATATACATGAAGGATGTTTTGAAAGATTTTTGCTTTTACTGTAGCGCTGACAGAATATGAAAAGGATGCTTCACTCCTACACACTGGAGTGGTCACCCAAGAGAGCTCATTTCTTCTCCTCACTAGGATTTAGCCAGGATAGTGCAATGAGCGTTTGAGCTGAGAAGCCTGCAGCGTATTTGCAATTGTCAGAATTAAAAGTGAAGGAAGACAAAACAACCTCTCCACTCCCACCCTCTGTCAAACATGCCTAATGAATAGCTCTACATGCACTGTATCAGAAACCCCAAACGTTGACGGCGACGCGAGGCACTAATTTGTTAGTTATCATATCTGACAAATTGTCATCATGGTTCCACTCCTTCAGAGGGTGTTGTGCGTGTGACCCGGGGAAGGGCTCTCAGGCTTGAGCTAATGGGTGTACGACTTGGAACAGAAGATGATGTGCCAAGATGGGAACCACAGAGTGGGCTGCCAAAAAAGAACAGTATAATTATCTGTGCATAATTCACGGCCGGAGAATAAGCTTTCCTCCAAAGTTGTCTGCTGTGGAGCTGTACCAGATTCATGGCTTTTTCAGTGAGTATTCACAAAGTAGTGACAATCTGTGCAGAAATGTTCACTTCTCCAAACTTTTTTTTTTCCTATTGGACTAAAATAGACATTTCTATAGCACTCTGCTCTCAGGACTGGTCTGTTAAGACAAGTGATGACTCACAGATGTATATTCTTACTTTCTTGGATAGTTATCTCTCCCCTCACCCCACCTAATCCCTTCACTGATGGGATTTGAAAAAAAAAAAAAAAAAAAAAACCTCTGCAAGGGAAAGCACTAAAAATACAAACTATTGCAAGAGTATTGGCTCACTGAATCTTCAGAGTTGCTGTTACACTGTGACAACGGTGGTCCTAGTTCTCCGATTCTCAGGACAAACACTCAGACAACATGAGCCAAAGGAAAATTTCCTTTAATTCTTAGCACTTTTAGGCAACACAACTTGCCAGTTCAGGTTCTGTTCAGCAGATGGCAAGGTATGAATGCACCTGGAAGAGTGCATGAGTATAGCCCACTGCTTTTTCAATTATTATTGGACTGTATGTGGGTTATTTGGTTCTTTTACCCTCATCAGAGATACCACCCCTTCATCACTGTTATGGAAGATGGATGTTTTGTCTCAGCAATGAGTAAATTTTCCAAACTGCGTTTGTTTTCTTGAAGGAGATTCAGCTTACAAAAGAGAAAGCTCAGGAAATTCCTTAGCTAGTAAGTCCTTCTGGAGAAGATCAGGGTGAAGGACTGGATGTCCTATAAGGGCTATTCTGAATGGGAGGGAGAAGGCTCTTACAGAATGGCAAAGGAGATGGAAAATGTTCCCATAATTGCTGGCAAGGAAGATGCCAATTTTGCTCGGGCACATTTCTCTTTGAAAGCTGATCCTGTTTTGTAAGGGTAGACAAGGAAGAGTTGCCAAATTCGTAGGACAACGAAGTTTGGAAAGCACTGGCAAAATATGTGGAATTGGATTAAATTTGACAAAATGTCATATTGCTTTAAGGCTCCTCAGGGTGTCCTGAACCATTTTTGCTCCATGCAGTGCAGGTTCCCTGTAAAGCTTTGGCACTGCCGCCTGCGTCCCGAGCTGCTCAAAAATGTTGCTGTGGCCATGCCTGATCCGTAGGGGTCCGGTCTCAGGGGTATTTCCCCAAAGAATCGGTGCTGATCTCCCTCTGGTCCATGTGTAGGAACACCCACAGGGAAAGTCCTGGTGTTGTAGGGAGCTTGTGGGTGTGAGCATGGGGTCTGTGCCATCCAAGGGGTGCTTGGACAAAGCTCACTGGGTCCAGTTGGAGAACCAGAGGGGGTGGTGCTAAGTGGATGAGAGAGTTTGGCTCTGGAAACGATGTAAAGCACAAATGCGCTTCCAGGCCCTGACCAGTTAGTTCTGGGGTTGGTTGTGTGGGATGATGCTTGTGCATTTGTGATGCAAGCCTGCAACCTTGTCTTCTGTTACTTCAATGATTTATAATCACAAAATGAAAATTCAGGACTAGAGAAAGATGTCCTGGTTCTGGCAGAGGACTTTGGTCAGTGGAATAGTTTATAATTTTAAGCACATGCTAAATTGCTTTGCTGGATCAGGGTGCAACTTTCTTGTTAGATACTGCAAGACTTTCACTTTCTAGGAATGCTCTTGGAAGGAGGAAAAATACCAACATTTCCTCTATAAATGTTTGTAGAAAATTACTAAAAATGTGTGGCTATGGTGTGGTGCCACACCTGAGGCTGCTCTGCTGATAACCAGATCGCTTCAGTTTCCAGAGATTTCAACCAGAGAGCTTTCACCAGCATTGCATTCACTGAGAGGAAATTAACAAAAAAAAAAAAAAATAATCATAAAAGTACTGGAAAATCAGGTGCATACATGTAACCAGGCCCAGCATTGATCTAACTTAAATGGTAGCACTTATGAGGCAGATAATCCAGCTTCTCATTGATCTTGGCAGTACTAGTAGGGGGCAATATTTACATTTGGTTGAATTGCTCTTGGACAAATTTTCTCCACAGTATTAAATACAAAGAAGCCTTCCATTAACACCAGGAGAGCAGGACTTTTCATTCATCTATTTTTTTTCATCTATTTTTAAAAAAATACGTGGCCTGGTTCTCTGTTCTGCTGCTGGTCTTATACTGGGATAGCTGCACTGAGTCAGGGAAGTAGCAACCCCATCAAAGGCTGCAGCAGAGAAGAGTTGGACTCTGAATATTTGCAGCAAACAGCTGAAGGAGTTTTCTCTTTTAACTACAAAAGAACACGGAATTATTATCCTCCTTCTCCCAGCAAAACAGAGCAAAATCAATATTCTTCCCTGGGTCATTTCTCTAAGCTTCCTTCTTTCCCAAACACTCTCACCTTATGCTACCTCCATTCTGGAGATATTCTGCTCCTTTGATGAAGGAAGGAGGGAAAGAAGCTTTTTTTTTTGAGAGAGAGTAATTCTTTGGCTGCATTTTAGGCTGAGTTGAATTGCACCAGAAAGCACTTGTTTATTTCCAGGTATGACAGAGTTCAAACCCTGCAAATTTGTGTGTGTGTGTGTGTGACTGCACAAGTCCCGCCCATTGCATCTGGGCAGTCCCATCATGTCTGGCCAGTTTTATCCTGCTGTCTGGTAAAGATCTTGACCTCTTATTGTGCTCAAGTTGAGAACGAAAGAGCAAAGGAGTCGCTGTCCCTGCACGTCCCACCCCACCGGTCTGGCAGCAGCTCAGGGTACTGACAACTGGGCGCTTCCAGCTGCCTCCTGGGAACATGACAGGGAGACGCGAGTTGCAGGACAGGAGAGTTTATCGGCACCAGGAAGCCGGTGTCCGTGGCATATCAGCATAAACAAAGAAATTGTCTTAATAGAGAGCCACACCTAGAAGTATTACAGTCCTCTCATGGGGTCACACAGCATGTGGTACATGAACCGGGGTAGTGAACCCATAGCAAGCAAGGAAAAGCAAGTTTATAGACCAACAGCTAGAAAGAGAGCAAACATGAAGGGAGACAAAAAACCCTGATATAGTAGCGAGGAAGCCAGAACGGAGTCTGTATGCAGAGCTGACCATGAGAGATAAAGATGAGAAAATGAAGGTAAAGATTTTTACTGTCTCACTGGGAATTAAAGGACAAGAAGCAAGTGAGATGCTGTTGCCAGGAATAATGCCTGAAACATTGGAACAGCTGATAAAGGTGTTTGATTAGAATCATGACCCTGTAGACAGAATGAGACTCTGGAGAAATATTGTATCTTTTACCCCACCCCAAGAAGCAGGGGCTGAGATAGACACCTGCCTTGCAGAGCTGCAAAATCTGTAGCTCTGGAGATGTTAAACACTCCCTAAATGGAGCCAAGATCATCCGTAGGACACATGAGCCCCTCTTACAGAAAAGTATAAAAAGAAGAGATCTCTCCCTAGAGAAACACCTCCAGATAGCAAGGGAACAGCTAGCTATCCCAGGAAAAGGTCAAACCAATACAGCACAGGAAGGCAGCGAGCGGGAGGGAACAGCCTAGCAATAACGCAGGCAGCAGAGGCTGGTGTAGGAGCTCTGTTGTGAAACAACAAGAAAGGCTCAAAGAAAAATGCCTGGCAAGGGCAAAGATGCAAGAGAGGCAGAGGAACAAAAAGTTTGCCTCAATCCTGCAACCCCCTGGGGAATTAGAAAGCGGAATGCCTTTCAGGTAGATACCTGCAGCGTGGCTTCAGCTGCAGGAGGGACCTTGGGAGTCCTCACACGCAGCAGAATGTGGCCACCAGCCTTCGGGACCCATATCTACCCTCACATCAACAGCCAGGTCAGAGCCAGCTGGGTGATGAAGCCGCAGTGTCATTGAAAGAAGCGATAAGCAGCAATTCTAACCTGAAGAAATGTGACCACATCATGGTGGTGCACAATAAAACCACCTTGAGGTCAATGGGCAAGGCAGGCTGTTGATAATAAATCCATGAAACAAGGGATGTAATTGCTCAGAGTTTATAACAGTTGACATTGGAGATCACCACCCAGGGCAGAGCACGGGGCAGTGCACGGCCTTCCTCCGGTCACAGTACAAACCTTCGGTACCCTCCGCATGTATGGGGAGACAGGCAATCTCTGCGGGCCACGTCCAGGATTCGAACAGGACTAAAGGGCATAGCTCTGTTCCCTCTGCCACGTCAGTAAAGATAACATCACCCAGAGAATCTGGCCAAGACACTGTCTGCATTGTGATCAGAGACCTCCTGACTGTATGTCCCTGTGTGTCATGTATAAAGGGTAAAGAGGGGATAAAAAATTCTGTCCTGACCTGGTGGCTTTGGGCGCTCATTTTTGGACATGTCTGAATGCCTACAGGAGGTAGCAGACAGAGATGAATCAGGTCCAGAGCTTGTATGTCCCTGTTTCCGCAAGTGCATGATATACTTTACAATAGATCTTACATTGCTAATTTATATAATCATCAACATTTGTTTCTTCAGCTTGTATTTTCAAGAGATGGCTAATTTTGTGGTTTACCTACCGTGCCAAGAGCCTGGCACATGGCCACATTCTTTCACACATGTCCTTGCAGACTATGGGGTCAAATTCTAAAAGCAGGGGTGCCATTCTACACCTGAAGCAATTCCATCTACACGAGCTCAGGTGCAATCACAGTGGGACCAACTGCCTCTTTGTTTGGCATCAGGATGTATAAATATCTGACACTTCCTATGGAGGTATCTATATATTTCAAAGTAACTGATATGCTAGAATTATCAATAAAAGAAAGATAACTTACACAATAATCATCACTTCTGACAGCTGACATTTCAGAGGAATCAGATCTGCCCTTCTTTTAATGAAATTGAGTAACAAAACCTTATCTATGTGAAGTTTGTCTCTCACTCTCAAAATAGCTCAGCTGACCTGTGTTAAAGACTGCGTAAGACTCGTTGAGAAATAATAGGAGAGGAATAGGCAGAGATTTTAAGCTGGACATTCTCTCCAGTAGATATGACAGCAGAGATGACCTAGCTTTAAAACATGGCCTTGCTGAACATCTGCTTTTTTTATTCCAATACATTCAAGGTAAAGCATAAAACATACATTTAAACGTGTATTTCTTTTGTAAATACAATTTTTGAAGCACAACTTGAGATAAGACATCTGTGCAACAACTGTAGATAAAAATACGGTGTTTAATTCTCTTTGAAAAGTTATGCTTCACAATATTCTTCAATGGGGAGCTGTGGATTTTTTTGTGCTGGCAAGGTACAAGCAAGATCCAAGGAGATAATCCTTTGCAGAAAGTGCTTATACAGCATGAATCAGATTCTTGTGTACTGAGAACGCTCACTTCATTCTGCTCTAAGTAATATTTAAGCTAGAAGCTAAGGGGAAAAAAATAGAGAAGTTTGTTAAGCTGGATGCTGATGCTGGTAGCGGTTGTTACTAAGGGCACCTGCCTCTCATGAATCCTTTTTGAAAGATATACGTGTCCCTTAAAAATGTAATTAACACCTCAGTGGAGTCTACAAAGGGAAGTTCCTGGTTGATTTCTGTTCCAACAGAAACAGAAAAATACTGGGCATCCTCGATTTGAAGCAAAGTGGAGATAATAACCAAAGGAGAGAGGGGACAAGAATAAATACAGTGAAACCTCCAGGATGCAAGACAGCAGTGATAAGGATTTGGGGGCTCTGCAGTGATGTGGCAATTCCCTTAGCCTGTGGCAGGAATATCTCTCACTGATTAGACCTAATTAGGGAGGATAAGATTTGAGTCTTTTTGTCCTCCTCAGTAAATCTGCCTTTGATGCAGACTGGTTATAGCACAGCTCTGGTTCTAAAACGGGTGTTGAGCGTCCTTCCTTCACTGGTCCATTTAAATAAATACAAGCAGCTCTCTGGGTCTTTTATGCACAATAAATCTATTTTGGTTCCTGATGACTGATTTCTTTGGCTCTGTGAACGAGGTGAGAACACCAGTTTTGTTTCTTTTTAGCACTGTAAGGAAGTCTTGTGTAATTTTGTGAGTGCTGGAAAAAGTTTAGAAAAGAGGTAAAGAGGCAATTTGGACTCTGGATTCTGCACCTTTTATTGGGGGACCACAACTGATTTATTACTGGGAAAACTCAGAAATTTCATGACCAGAAATTGGGAATGACTGGTATAGGGGAAAGGATTCAGTTCTCTATGCTAGCACAGATCAATGAGATGAGCTGGTTGGAAGCTGAAGATGGACAAACTCAGGTTGGGAATAAGGTGCATTCCCTTTTTAATAGGGCAAGCAATATGCTATTGAAACAATTCACTGAGGGTTGTTGTGGACTTGTCCTTAAGACTGGGTGGCTTTCTACAATTCCAATGGGAGCTGCAGGTTTGGTTGCTCGAAAGCCTGGGTGAGGTTCTGTTGGCTGCATTATGGAAGTGGCCTCTAGCCTTCAAACCAACTAATCCGAGCACTCCAGAGTGATGGGCAGATAGCCTAAAGTTGAAAGGGTTGAATTGCACATGCCCCAGAGACATGTGATTTGAATACCAGATGTCCCAAATGGCCACTAAATGAAGCTCCATGGGAATTCAAACATTTCACCATACTAATCAGAAAAATTAAGACCTCAAGCATATGGGAATGTGCCTGTGCTGACGTATGGTTAAATCTGAGCTGTACCCAGCAGTGTACAATGCACATATACTGCATCAGGGAGCAGCAGACACTTCTGCACAGCATTGTGCAACGCAACTGGCTGGAGAAGCCAAGGCCAGGTCAACGCTGGGCTGTGCCAGGCCAGCCTCAGGCCTCCCATCTTGCAAGGTGAGAGGAGCACGGCTGAAGTCTGAGTTCTTATGCAACCCATCAGGCTTTTACTGCTGCTTTGGTACTGTGCTCTGAATTGCTGTGCCCCAGAAGATGGTTTCTGGCCAGCCAGAGCCCCCCAGCTCTGCAGGTTTCTGTCTTGGTGGATGCTGGTCAGTTGGGGAACAGTTTTAGGGTTCACACGCTCCAAAGCACGTGAAGCCTGAGCTGATGCAGAACAGCAAGATGGCAACCACAGGCACTCAGGATTCATGAGGTAAGCCTGAGTGCTGTGCGTGTGACTGAAGAAGCATTTGCTGTTTTAGTTCCTTTTATTGTGTTTAGTAAAGTGTCCTTTTTTTTTTTTTTTTTTTCTCTGGAATGCTGAGCCTTTTGGTTGGCACAGTTTGGGCTTTTGGCGCATTTAAATTTTTTTTTTCCCTCTGCAGTTAGGAAAAGCTCTTTTTTTAACTGTGAACTTTTTTCCCTGAAAAAAAAGTGCCCAAATCTTAATAAAATCTGAAGGTGGCAGCAACGAAACGGTAGCAAGGCTACGGCTACAGCTTCTAGGGCGGGTTTGCATCATACAACGAAGAGATCCCCAACCCACTGCTAAGCTGAGTTTGTAAGGTCTCACGGCTGGGCAGTTTGGGTCTGGAAGGGTCCGTGGCTGAGCTGGTAAGCCCTGCCTCTCCAGCAGGACTGTCCAGCCCTGCCCTGGGAAGAGCGGTGCTTGCCCACCGTGGGTGCCTACGCAGAGCCCACAGGCGTGTCCACTGTGTTTGAATGCCCTTCTGCAAACACGAGGACGGTGTCTATACAGGGGTGAGAGCATTTGCAGGTTTTGTCTGTGGGAAGCTGATGTACACAAAAGCATGATAGTTTTACGGCGTTCATGTTTTATATCCTTTATAATCAGCAGGGTGTATCACGCTGAAACTGTAAATTGATTTGCATAGGTTGGTCACCTCAGAACAATGTCCAGCCTGCAGCAAACAGATCTGCTGTACTTAGGTTCAGAGATAAGGCATCTCTTTGTTTGTCATAGCAGTAAAAGTGTTATCAGTGGTGTTGCTGGCCTGTACCTGCGGGCCGGAGCTCTCCACCTTCTCTCCTGCTGGTCCCACGCCTCCTCCTCTGATGTTCCCCACAGCCAAAGGGAAGTGTGGAGAAACTCAGCAATGTTCACCCACCACCACCAGGAACTGCCCGAGCAGCGTGGCTGTGATAGAGAGTGATAAAGCAACAGCTATCACCATGAGTGACTGGCGTGGCGTTAACCATAGTGAAATCCACCCTGAGGAATATGGCTGTGGGGTTTCATCCTGAAAAAGGGCCCAGAACAGCTCAATATCCCAGCGAGGTGCCTCAGATGACATGCAACAGTAGGTCCAAGTGCCTCATGAAGGCTGTTTGAGATTCCCTTCCCAATAGCCCTATCAGTGGCAGGCATGGCACCAACAACAGCCTTGGTAAGGTCTTTGTGGGGGGGAGAATATCCCTCAGCTGCCTGACGCTTGCGTCCTCAACCGCAGCGAGTCCAGAAGGCGCCCGAGCGCTCTGACTGCGGGGCTGGTGCCTGACTTCCCCCAATTAGTTGCGTGATGGTCGGTGGGACAGGAGGCTGAGGGGGTGAGCGGGTCTTCCTGGACGGCACGGTGGGGGATGATTAGGCAGGGACTGGCAGCGTGCTCCTGCTGCTGCTACTGCTACCGTACGGTGCTTCACGGAGGGGATGCAGAGGCGT